>NC_052058.2:86441811-86609311 GCF_903992535.2 Arvicola amphibius
AACAAAAATATTTTAGGATTTGTGGTCCAAAATCTCTGTCACATTTACTCAGTTGTGCTGTTGTGGTGTGAAAGCAGCCGTATGTAATGTGAATTTGTAAATGAATGAATGGCTGTGTTCCTGGGGAAATGTTTAGCTAGATTCAGGCTGTGTCCTGTAGTTGCTTAGCCTGCTAATCTGAACGGCGGGCTGTAGACCAGCATTGTTGTTCCAGTTTCTTAGTCTTTCACATGAATTTATTTTGGCTTTGTCTTCAAAAGATTTTTGTTTTGATTTCTCTTTCTCTCTCTCTTTGTCTCTTTTAAACTTAATTTTTTTTAGGCTACTCTGGATTTTTCTAATGAATCTGGGCTTTTTGCTTGTTTGCTTGCTTGCTTAGTTTTGTTTCTGTATTGTTTTTGGGATGCTGGAACTCAAACCCAGACCCTATGCATGCTAGGCAAGCCGTATTCAGTGACGTGTATCCACTACTCCAGTCCTTATATTTCTACCTTAATGATTTCTCCCATAGTTCATTGTTGCTTTTCATATTTGTTAATCTAGGCCTGGCAGTTTACTGTGCTGTCTAGTAGTGTGGTGTTTGACTATTCTTTTAGAGTTATTTCTATCATGTTTAAACATATCTACTGAAATAGATTCTCACAAAAATTCTTAAAGATTACTCTGTTATGGTGTTCTTTTATTATTATTATTAGTGTAGATTAATTCTGTTTTTAATGTCTATCATTTCAGTGAAATTTTGCTGTGATGAAAAACAAGAACTAACTATGTTGTGTGATGTGTTTTGCTCTTTTGACTTTTGGAGGGGCCCACCACCCAGCTCCCAAATAAATCACACATGAAGGCTTATTCTTACTTATGAATGCCGGGCCTTAGCTTAGCTTGACTTGTTTCTCATCACCTTTTCTTAGCTTAAATGATCCTGCCTGCCTTTTGCCTCTGGGCATTTTCCTTTTCTTATTTCTGTATGTTTTACTTTCACTCTTACTCCGTGGCTGACCGGCTGGCCCTTGATGTCCTCTTCCATTTGTTCTCTGTTGCTTTTCCTCTTCCAGATCTCTCCTCCTATTTATAGTGACTGCCTGCCAGCTCCACCTGTCCTTGCTCCTGTCTCACTATTGGCCTTTCAGCTCTTTATTAGACCATCAGGTGTTTAGACAGGCAAAGAATCACAGCTTCACAGAGTTTACAGCATAAACAGAAGTCACACACTTGAAAATAATATTCCCCTAACACCATGTACTTTCTTTAGAGTGATAATTTTGAGATTAGCATGTCATTGTGAAATGGAAGGAAAAAAATTATAATTATTTTTTCAGATTTATTTTATTTCAGATTTATGTGTGAATTGCCTGCATGCATGTAGGTGTATCGCATATATGCCTGGTGTTTGTAGAGGTCAGAATAGGGTATCAGATACCCTTGGAACTGGAGTTTCAGATAGTTGTGAGCCACCATATGGGTACTGGGAATTTAACCTGGACCCTCTTCAAGAATAACAAGTATTCTTAACCACTTAGCCATCTCTACAGCCCCACCATCATTTAAAGAAATCTAATGAGAAGGTAGTTGTGATAGCCTTTTATCTCAATACTCATAAAACTGAGTTTGAGGCCACTATATTCCACCAGGACCCTATCACAAAAGACTTACCTGCTCGAAACATAAAGAGATAATTCATTATTTGAGTACTTGCTTTGTCATGGGTACTTTGCTATGTGGTTCAGCATCAGTTGTTCTCCGAAAGCATCTAGTATGTTTGGAGGCTTAGGCAATTCCAGGACTCTAATCAGTGCTATCACTAGAGAAAGTCACTGTACCAGAAGGATGAGAATCCAGTTGAACTGAGTTCAAACCTTTAAATAAACCATTTAAACAAGAGCAGCAAAACTGGTGCGGCATGGTGGTCCACACCTATAGTCCAAGCAATCCGGAGGATTGCTCTAAATTTGGGCTTAAATTGGACTATGTCATATTAGGGCTCCCAGGCTGACCTAGGTGACAGAGACAGAATGAGATTGGTAGGAAATGCCAAGTTCACAAAGTTCCAGAACATGCTATATTAGGAGTTTGGGGTGTTTTTTTGTTTGTTCGTTTTTTGTTTTTATTTTTTTTTTTTTTTTTTTTTTTTTTTTGGTTTTTCGAGACAGGGTTTCTCTGTGGCTTTGGAGCCTGTCCTGGAACTAGCTCTTGTAGACCAGGCTGGTCTCGAACTCACAGAGATCCGCCTGCCTCTGCCTCCCGAGTGCTGGGATTAAAGGCGTGCGCCACCACGGCCCGGCCGTTTTTTGTTTTTAATATAATTAAAATCTCTTACTGGTTAGTCTGCGTGCATGCGTGTGTATCATCTCTTTTTTAATTCTACATTAATTCGTTATTTCTTTTCTTAGCCATCTAGTAATGGGAATGATTGTCTAATGTGACATTTGTTCTATATTTTAAACAGATATAGAACAATCTTTTGAGGGCTGGGGGATGCAAGTTGGGTTTGTGGCCCTTGGGTTTTTTGGGTTTTGTTTTGTCTTGTCGCTTGTTTTATTTCCCTCTCCTGTTGGTGTGTTAATGTCACTTCATGAAAAGTTTGCTTTGCTTAGTTTCTAGACCATGATTAATATTTTCACTGAGTGCAGCAGTTTCCATTGCCCTACTTCCTGACAACTCGTTCAGTCACTGGTGTTTGTCAGACTATAGACTACATCCGGGCAGAGATGTGCTTGGCTTACTACCCTGCTTCTAGTGATGTGTCCAGCACAAGTTTTATATATATATGAGGGAATGGAGGACTCGTTGCTGCTTTCACTTAAGGTTTATGATGATGCAGGGTTTCTGCACTAATAAATGATTTTCAGCCATTTGTATTATGTTTCTATGTATTTCTGGATAGAAATACAAATCAGTAGGTTTGTCTCTAGAGATTTTTTTGCAGTTATCTACAATCAAGACTGAAACTAATGTTGAACATGAGCAACGGACACGTCTCTCCCTTGTATTGTTCTTCTCTTAGGGAGATCATAAGACATTAAGAAACGAGAGTATAAAAATATGTTCTTTCCCAAAACAGAGAGAGTTAATAAAGCTGGTGAGATCCACGTGAAGACATTGGAAGAAATTCTTCTTGAAAGAGCCAGTCAGAAACGTGGAGAGTTGCAAACTAAACTGAAAACCGAAGAACCTACACGGGCTGATGATTCTCCATCAGGAGCAAAAAGCTCTTCCTCCTTGCGGATCAAAACTTTCTCTGAGGTCCTAGCTGAAAAGAAACATCGGCAGCAGGAAATGGAGAAGCAGAAGTCCAAAAAGGACACAAGCTGCCCCAAGTTGACAGCAGATACTGAAGTGAGAAAGACAGTGACTCCACCACCTGTTGCAGTCAGCAAAGGACAGCCAGGGGAGCCCGCAGGAAGAGCCAGGCCTGTGCAGGAGGTGCATATTAAGACGCTAGAAGAAATTAAACTGGAGAAGGCCCTGAGGGTACAGCGGAACTCTGAGAGCAGTGCCAGCTCCCGGCCTCAACCTGAGACTGTCCCGGGGGCAAAGAGACTGCTCCGCATCGCCAAAAGAGCAGGTCTGTACAACCCCTCCAAGCAGCAGTACTATTCTAAAACATAGGGCAAGACCAGCAGGAGCCTAGGTAGTTGTTTGAGAACTTTTCCTAACTGGGGAAATTTGAGTCAGCAGATTCACTAGAGTAAGCTGTTTCCAGTAGCAGTTGGTAGTGCTACAGTATGTTCTGTTTTTTCCGAGACAGGGTTTCTCTGTAGCTTTTTTTTTAGAGCCTGTCCTGGAACTAGCTTTTGTAGACCAGGCTGGCCTCGAACTCACAGAGATCCGCCTGCCTCTGCCTCCCGAGTGCTGGGATTAAAGGCGTGCGCCACCACCGCCCGGCTGTTCTGTTTTCTTGAGGTTGTAGATGCCTCATCTCTTAGCTATGAGTTTCTTCTTGTTTCCATTATTACTGTCTGAGTTTCCTTTCTGTGCTGTGATAAAACACTGTCCAAAAGCAGCCTAGGGTGGGGAGTATTACTTGGTTTACGCTTCCTGATCACAGGTTCTTCATTGAGGGAATTTAAGGCAGGAACTGAAGAATGGGCCATGGAGGAATATTGCATACTGGCTTGCTCTCCATGCCTTGGCTCAGTTTGCCTTTTTATATAATCCAAGACCACTTGCCCAGGGGTGGCACTGGTCACAGTGGGCGGAACCCTCCTGCATCAATAACCAATCAAGAAAATGCTCCACAGGATAGTTTGATGGAGGCATTTTCAGAGCTGAGTCTTCCTCTTCCCAGATGGCGTAGCTTCTGGTGACAGAAAAGCTAACCAGTGCAATTGTATTCATTTTAAGAAAACTTATTTCAGTTCATTTCTCACATCCTGATTAAAGCAATGGTGTTTTTTTCTTAATGTGAATATAGGTGCAAAAGAAGAGAAAAAACTCGAACCTGAAGACATTGCTTCTCAGAGCAGTGTTACTAGGCCAGAGGCTGGTGAGGTGAGTCAGTCCGACAATGTCCTTGGCAGACCAGCGGGAGGGGATTATGTATGCTTTTCGTTTTAGCCTACAGTAGACTTCTGTGAACGGTTTCATTGGTAGGCTGAGTTTGGTTTTTGTTCTTTAGTTTGGAGAGTTTTGGAGACGATTTCCCACTATGTTGTTTGAAGTCTGCCTGACTCAGCTGGCCTCATCCACTGTGCTGCACTACAGTGCCCAGTACTGTGGTCACAATTTTTTATGGAAGTTTTTTTTTGTTTGTTTTGGGGTTATCTTTTTGTTTGATTTTTGGTTTTTAACATAAGGTTCTGTGACCCTAGCTGACCTAGATAGAACTCACTGTGTAGGCCTGACTGGCCTCCAGCTCACATAGATCTGCCTGCTTCCTTCTATTTGCTGGGATTAAAGGTGTGTGCCACTACCGCCCAGCATCTATGAAAGATTCTTACAGTTCTCTGTATGTTAGTTTTCTTTGTTCTCATAGTGTTTTAACTGACCATTGATATTTTACTGCATGTCATGTAAAATTTGTCCTTTTTCCTCCAAGATTTACTTGCTTTATATATGTCAGTATTCACATGTGTGTGTTCACATGTGTGTGCGTGTGGACACAACTGCAGAGGACAGAGGAAGACGTAGATCCCTGGAGCTGGAGTTAGAGATGGTGTGAGCTGATGTTTCTGTGTTTGTAACTGAAACTGGGTTCTTTGCAAGAGCAGCAAGTATTCTTAACCTCTGAGCCATCTCTTCAGCTCCCAGTGTTTTGAGACAGTGTCTTATATAACTCAGGCCAGCTTCAGGCTAACTTTATGTAGCCAAAAACTTTGAACTGATTCTCTTGTCTCTGCTACCACTGCTGCGATTACTGGTATGTGCCAACACATCTAACTAGGATTTTTCTTTTTAAGAAAATGAACGGGCTTGAGAGATGGCTCTTCCAGAGGTCCCGACTTCAGTTCTCAGCAGACACATGGTGGCTCACAACCATCTGTAACAAGATCTAATGCCCTCTTTTGGCCTATAGACAGAACAGTGTATACCTAATAAAAAGGAGAGAAAAAAAGGAAGGAAGAACAACGCAGGCATGATAGCACAAGATTGTAATCAATCCCAGACTATGGGATTGCAAAGGCGGATCTTGAGTTGAGGTCATTCTGAGCCATACAGTCAGAACTTTTTTTTCAACAAAACAAAGGACAAATGCTATAATAATTTTTCTACTAGATTTCCTTTAAGCTTTTTGTTACGTAAGTGAATTTAATGCTCAACTCAGGTTGAGAACTGTACAATATATCATTTTTGCAGCCTACTCTATCTTTAGTAATTTCTTAAGGTGTTTGTTTTTACTGTCTATAATATTCTAACTTGTGACTATTAGCTCTTTCTGGATATTGACAAAAATCTTTTTTAGTAGTCATTTGTGTTTCCTTGGGGTCATAATTAGTCTGTAGAATATGAATTTTTCTATTCACACATCTTCATTTCTAATCTTTAACACTTAACAGTATATCTTCTGTTTAATATCAAATAATGAGCTTCCTTATTATTCTGAATCATGTGATATTCTGCCTAAGCTAGATACTCACTCAGCACTATAAATGAGAAAGTAGGTTCTAATTCTTTGATTGGATTTTTCCACAGAGTTCAGATGAGGCCATAAGTGATCCCACAAAAATCCCAGTCAGTAGATGTGACACTGTCAGAGAGAAACATGCTGAGAAGCAGCAGGAGACCGAAGCCTCACAGAAAGAGAAGCCAGCCGTGACCCCTGTCCAGGGAGACGGGGCCTCTTACTATACCCGAGTGGTGGGGAAACCAGTACTCACTGCTGTGTCAGGTGTCACACGGCACTTGGCTAAGCGGCTCCCCACGGAGTCATCCCAAAAGGGGGAGGTAGAAGCCTCTGGAATTGGGGACTCAATACTGAACGCGAAATGTGCAACACAGACTTTGGAAAAAAGGAGTAAAGGTGAGTGATTTTACCTTTATCGTGGCACAATGACCAAATTTCAGTAACTCTGGCGACTGTGGGGTCGAATCTCGTATGTACTAAGGTCACACCAACAGGTAGTAGTAATACAGTGATCTGCAAAGATGAAACGTAGGCATGGTTCTTTTCTCACAACTTACACTGCTGGGTTTGTTTTGTTGGTTGGTTTTGCTTTCTTTGGGGCTGGAGATGTATGTAATTCGGTTGTTAGTGCTTATCTAGCATGCACAAAACCCTGGATTCCATTACAGCACCACAGGAAAACCATGTCTGGTGGTACACACCTGTAATCCCAGCTCAGTCTATATTAGGGTTCTCTAGAGGAACAGAACTAATAGAATGAACGTAGATGAGGAATTTATTAAATTGGTTTACATGATACAGTCTGGATAGTTCCACAGAGGCTGTCCTACATTGAAGAGGGCAACTGAGATTGAGTGCCTCAACTTTGTAAGTCAGCCAGTTGTATGATGAGAGTTTGAGTTTGGTTTTTGGCAACTTGAATCCCTGTGGTGGAGGAAGATTCTCTTTCAGGGTACACTTTGAATGCTCTGGATTGTTCATGTGCATCTGGAGAATTTTATCATAGAACTCATGCTTTTCCTCTGTGGCTCTATCCTTATAGAGAGATACTGACCCCAACCATGTGTTTTCTTTATTGTCCCGCAAACACTCAAAGTTTTATGTTCAGTTACCAAATCCTTGCTCTTCTCAAGAGATGAAGCAAGATGGGAGACAGGAAGAACAGAAGTTCACAATCAACCTCAGCTACATGATTAGAGGGAAGAAAAACATAAAAGCCCCATTTAGAACTTTCGCTGTGCATTTAGAACTTCCACTGTGCGTTTAGAACTTCCGCTGTGCGTTTAGAACTTCCGCTGTGCGTTTAGAACTTCCACTGTGCATTTTTCTTCTGGTGTTTTGAATAGGGTCTTATTATACAGTCCCGTCTGGCCTCAGACTCAATTTGCCCTCAGCCTTCTGGGTGCTGGGATTACAAGTGTGCAGCTGTATACACTTTTCCTCTTGTTTTGCAGAAGAAAATACCATGGGATATGATGTGTATCATTGTGATCTATATGGTAGATCATTTTCATTCAGGCTGTTCGCTCTTTTGGTACTGCTTTTTTGTTGTTTGTTTTTAAGACCAGTTCTCTATGTAGCCCTGGCTGTCCTGGCACTTGCTATATCTGGTCTCATATTCAGCAGAGCTCCTTCTGCCTCTGCCTCCCAGTGCTGGGATATACCACCATGCCTGGCAATTTTGTTAGTATTTCTACTCCTAAATCCGTATCTTACTCTGAGTTACTCTATATGTGAAAGAGATCATCTAGTTGCTAATCAGATATGTTCTGTCTCCTGTAGCCAAACCCAAAGTAAATGTGAAGCCATCTGTGGTCAAGGTTGTTTCATCTCCTAAAGTGGCTCCAAAACGGAAGGCAGTGGAGGTGCACCCTGCTGTCATTGCAGCTGTGAAGCCACTCAGTGCCAGCAGTGTCCTGCAGGAAAGCCCCACCAAGAAAGCAGCTGTGGTGAGTTGATCCATTCCAGTGGTATTGGACTCTGTGGTGGGATTGCCCTTTGGCACTGTCTCTGTTTGTGTTTCACACTTCTGCCTTTTCCTGAGCACTGGGTTCCTTAGACTGTTACTGTAGTCACTAGAGTCTAGTTGAGATTGGAGAAGTGGCGGGCAGTGTTTGGAAGCTGATTTTCTGTGGCAAGGTACTTACATTTTCAGCCTCTGCATCATTGGTTCTTGGGTTCCCAGTTTAAAGAATGGTAGCCACTGGGCTGAAGATATAGCTCAATGAAACCACCTACCATGCAAGATCCTGGGTTACCAGAGATCTTCAACACTGCCAAAACAAAAAACCAGCCATGATTCTAAGTAGGCAACAAAAGAAAATATGCTGGGGGTAGGGGAGACAGGGGTGAGACACCTGAAGCTAGACAGTGGGAAGGCAGAGGCAGGTAGAACTCTGAGTTCAAGGTCAACCTGGTCTACCCTGAGAGGTCTGGTACACCCAAGGCTATGTAGTCAAGCCCTGTCTCAAAAAGTAAAATAAAAGTCTTGTAGGTTTGATGGTGAGAGTGCCTTGCTATACAAATATGAGGCCCTGAGTTTGAATCCCTTGGCACCTATATAAAAAAGCCATCGTGACCATATACGTGCCTGTAATTCCAACATTGTGGACTAGAGACAGGTAGATCCCAAGAGATCACTGACCAGCCAGCATAACTTGAAACCATGAGCTTGAGGTTCACTAAGAGACTGATTTCCACAAAAGTGAAGCAGAGAAGAAGAGAAGGCTCCTCTTGACAGCCTCCTCTGGCTCTACCTACTTACACATGGGCCCTTGGACATCATACACACACCCCAAAAGTGGAAGCATAACTCTCAGTGATTTACTCTTTGTTTGTAGGCTGTGGTCCCACTTCTCTCCGAGGATAAATCCGTCGCCATGTCTGAGACAGAAAACCCTAAGGACAGGTATTGTCTTCTTAACCAAGCTTCAGGCCATTACTGATTTGGCTCTTTATCAAAAAATGCGATAAGTCAGTGAACATTTACAGGTTAGCTATCTCTAAAGCTAACTCCACACTGAGGGCAGAAAGACAATGAAATTTGAAGTCGCTGTTCGTCAGTGCTGCTGTTGGTATTTGCCTTTATTGAAAAGGTAATCTTAAATACTTGGCTACATTCAAAAGATACTTGATTCCAAATTAGTGAAACAATTTTTTTGTGTGTCTCTTCAGAAACAACTTTTCGTTACCTCTGTCCCTGAGGCTGCACAGTCTTTTAACCATGCAGGAAGGACACAGCTGGTCTAACAACACTGTGCTTTCCACTTACAGTTCTGTGCTGCCGTCAACCCAGTCTTCTGCAGAGCCTTTGCTCCCAGAAGGGTCTGGCCCTTCTTCGTCCCAGGTAGCAACCAAACCTCGCCGACTGAGCTCTGCCTCGACAGGAAAGCCTCCACTCTCTGTGGAAGATGATTTTGAGAAACTAATATGGGAAATTTCAGGAGGCAAATTAGAAGCTGAGATCGACTTGGATCCTGGGAAAGATGAAGATGACCTTCTGCTTGAGCTGTCAGAGATGATTGACAGCTGAAGGTGAAAGTAATGGTGAGGACGCTTTAAAGGAAAAAAACTCACCAAAAACTGGACTTATTTTCATCTATTCTAACATTTACCTGAGGTGATAATTTCTTTAGTCTCAAATTTTGCCCAAATCAAAAGTATACCTCTGAAGTACCTGTATGTGTCCTGGATTCCCTTGGGGGTCGGATCTTTTACATCCCTTGATAACTGTTTTGTCCATTGGATACCATTATTTAGCACCTGTGAGAAGAAAGTTCTGTAATGCCCTTCTCTGCACATGAGACTGAGCTCCAAATGAAACGGTGCAGGAGGACTGACTCGGCGGCTCCTGGGGTGTTTGTCAGCGGCTATCTTCCCCTTTGCTGTGTTATTTATGCACTGTCTTAATATTATCAGAGAGCTGCTAACCATTGTGGACCAAATGTCATGCTACCACTAAACAAAAAACCCACTCCGTCTGTGTTAAATTGTATGTCTTTTTAAAGGTATTTGGAGATTCGTCTAAGCTTTAAAGAGGGCCGAGCGGCTCGAGAACCTGAGATACGGACATAACTCTGGACCTGGCCCTGTTGCATTAGCTGCTCCGTAAGCCTCTGAAGAGCAATAGCTAATTTATTATTACTGTAATTTTTTAAAGGCTTTAAAGTGCCTCAGGGGTCCCCTGAAACTAATTTTCTACTTCCGGGACCCCTGGATTCTTTATAAGAGGAGGCGACATGGCTAGGGAATTCTTTTTTAGTATGAAAACTGTCCCTTTCCTTCAGTACCTTTCTCCTGGCATCGAATTATCACAGAGACAGCAAATTGATAAATTTCATAATTTCTAACTCTCCCAGAAAACTCCTCTTGCCTAGTATTTATTGATGTGCTTTAACCATGGGAAGAGGAGAAAACAAAACAAAACAAACTCATTCAAGCTGCCAGTATTGATCTACGGACTGTAGCAGTACCCAGTACACCGGGCTGTGTGCAGGGATGGCGAGATGCTCTGGGGTGTATTGGATACCTCCAGTTTCTTCATTTCTGGATTGAGTTTTCTTTTCTCAATGTTGTTCTTCATATCACCTCAAGGTTTAGACTTGTGAAGAAACAAGTCTCATGAGGGTAATAGTCTTGAAATGAGACACTGTACAGAATTGGAAGGCGGAAAGAAAGACTTGTTCATTGTGATACTTTCTGTAGGTGGCCAGTTTGTTTCTCATAGGGAAATCCTGGATCACCTGTCATGTTGGCTCCTAAGGAACTGCTGTTGTAAGCGGCTCATCAAGAGTTGAAGTTCATGTAGCCTTGTTGGGAATATGGAAAAAGGAAGAAAGCCACAGGACTGCCCATTCAGTCTGGGAAGATCTGGATGATTCTGCACACGCAAAAAAATGACTTGAAATTTCTGTATAGACACTTGTACCGATCCATCTTCAGCTGACTGAATGTTGTCAGATAGCCCTTCTCCAAAGCGGGGTGGAGTCTTCTGCTTTCACCATGCGTTTATAAACAAGTTTCCTTTTTTGAACTGACCTATAGATTGTAGGTCCCTTTTGTATATAACCTCTATTCTCTATTCTTTTGCTTTAAAAAAAAAAAGTCTGTTCATATTTAATGCCCTGTATTAGTCAATGATTTGTGTTCAACATTATTTGAACCATTTGCCATTACCGAAAGAGAAATACTTATTTGTGTTTTAAATAAAACTTATATAGGAAATACTTAGTTCTTATCATTGTATTTTCAGATTTTAATATTCAGTGATTGAGAATTTCAAGCATGAGGATGGAAGGAAAGATGTAATTAGAAGAGTGTGGTTTCAGTCTGCACACTACTTATTGTTACAAAGATACGTGGAAAGTTTTAGCAACCAAAGAACATGAGGTTTTTTTGTTTTTTCCCTAGTAGCCTAATAGTTCTCAGACTGAGGCTGTAACTCAGCAGGGGACCAACCTGGTGCTGTCCCCACATATCCTGGAAAGTCCATCAAGTTGAATGACCTTTTCTTGTACATTTCTTAATGGTTATAGACTAAATACTGCAGCTTGGCTCTGCCCAAAATTTGGAGATGATTTTACAGTTTGTATCTTCTTAAGATTGGACCAGATGTGGAGGCACACGCCTTTAATCCCAAGCAGAGAGGCAGGAGGGGCTCTGAGTTCCAGGCCAGAAAAGAAAAGAAAAAGCCAGATTAAAGTCTGAAGATCTGACCTTAACAGTGTAGTCTCTCCTGTGACTCAGCATACATTCTTGTCTCTGCCGGTCACAGGGGCTCCCATAGAGAGAAGGCTAACACTGTAACCACACAAAGCATGGATCAGACTCCTGCGATCCCGTTCTGAAACTATTGCTTCATTCCGTCTGAATTATTCTGCAGCTATTTAAGTGTGATACCTTTGAATTTGTCAGTTTAGTAGAAGGAAATGCTTGAACTCCGGTTGTAAATGCTTAATGTAACAGTTGATGAGGACCCATCTTGAAACTAAATCTACAGAAAGGTCACTGCTAGCTTTCACCGTCAGTTTGCTCAAGCCCAACCCTGTTTGTAGACTAGCTTCTGCTGCTCAGGCTGACCTTGCTTTCCCGATTGATCCTACTGCCTCTGCCACCCAAGTGCTTAGACGAAAGAACTACACCAGGTTCATTCATGAGGTGCTAGGGATTGCTCCCAGAGTATGGTGCTGACTCCATCCCAAATCCTGCAGCTGAATTTTAATTTGCCAAGTGATGTCAAGGGGTGGGGAGGGACTAGAGAGACGGCTCAACTCGTAAAGGCACTTGACTCAGTCCTGGCCTCCAGAGTCCAGTAAAGCTGGACAGAGATAACCGACTCCACGACATCGTCCCCTGACTTGCTGTGCTTGTGCCATGTCATGTGCTCCTTACCCCCATAAGTTTCCAAAACTTAGAGCCAGTGACTTAGCTATGACTACAAAGCCAGTTGATCCAAGTTCAGTCTTTAACACTGTAGTAAAATGAGCAAAAAATGTGCAGTGACTCTAGAACAACAATCTAAGGTTTTAGGGTTTTTTATTAAAAGTTTCAGAAGTCTTACTGAATAGGCCTATTATAAATCTGTATGTGGGGCTGGAGAGATGGCTCAGCAGTTAAGAGCACTGGCTGCTCTTCCAGAGGACCTGGGTTCAATTCCCAGCACCCACATGGCAGCTCACAACTGTCTGAAAATGCAGTTCCATTAGATCTGACACCTTCACACCAACGCACATAAAATAAAGTTAAATAAATCATTAAAAATTTTTTTTAGAATGTATGTGGTTAGATGGAGTGAATGTGGCCTTAATAAGCAAAAAGCGGTGAATTAAAACTATTGCCCCTGTCCTGATTTTTTTTCTAACTCTTTCTTTGTTCTCAATTAGCAGTGAAGCAGTAGTCCGTTGAACTTACACTGGTCTGTAGTCAAGGGAGCTGGACAAGAGTGTTTAAAAAGGTGTTCTGTGTGAAGGCTAAGGAACTGAACAGATGAGGGAACATTGAACATTGAACAAGCAAGTTTCAGTGGAAGGACAAGGGAGACAGACTCTTACCTGACGGAGCAGCTGTGGTGAGAAGTCACTTGTCTGCTTGGAGAGCTCAGAAAAGCTTTGGAAAAGCTACCAGGAGGAAAAGTTAGGTATGATGGCATTAACTTCCATAAGGATTTTGGAGTCCCCCTTAAAGAAGCACAAAGCAATTTTTTTGTTTGTTTGTTTGTTTTTCGAGACAGGGTTTCTCTGTGGCTTTGGAGCCTGTCCTGGAACTAGCTCTTGTAGACCAGGTGGTCTCGAACTCACAGAGATCTGCCTGCCTCTGCCTCCCGAGTGCTGGGATTAAAAGCGTGCACCACCACCACCCGGCTCACAGAGCAATTTTGAACTTACACTGTAATTATAAACACTTTTGATTATCGAGGATAGAAGAGTAGAAGTCAAATTCTCACTCTTGAAGAACTTAAGCAGTTTTGAGGGTGTGTGTGTGTGTGAGAGAGAGAGAGAGAGAGAGAGAGAGAGAGAGAGAGAGAGAGAGAGAGAGAGAGAGAGAGAGAATGCCACTTGTGTGGAGATGCCTGGAGTTCTGGGCAGTTGTGAGCTGCCTGGCACAGGTGCTAGAAACGCAAGGTCCTCTGGAAAAGCAGCAAGTAAACTTACCCGCTGGGCCATCTTTCAAGTCTCTTAGGAAATAATTGCAAAACAGAAGTCAGCCAGAGAAGTTGCTAATTTCTGTAAACCCAATATTAAAAGGTAAGGCAAGAGGATAGTTCAAAACCAGCCTCAGAGCCAATATGCACTATGAGTGTTTCAGAAAAACAAAGCAACAGGAGTAAAGTAGAATTTTTTTTTCTCGGTTTTTCGAGACAGGGTTTCTCTGTAGCTTTGGAGCCTGCCCTGGAACTAGCTCTTGTAGACCAGGCTGACCTTGAACTCAGAGAGATCCACCTGCCTCTGCCTCCGAAGTGCTGGGGTAAAGGCATGCGCCACCATTATTTTTTGAGACAAGGCTCCACTAATGTAGCCTTGGCTGGCCTGGTACTTGCTGTGTAGACCAGGCTGTTTGTCTCTTTAATCTTACTGGGATTAAATGTATGTACTACCATGCCCAGCTTTATATAGAGATTTGAGGTAGATAATACTCCAGACAGAATGAGCTAGAGTTTTAGAGCTTTCTTTTATTTCTTATTTTACTCTTGGAAAAAAAGGGCTCATATGGCCTTATACTTTTGATCCTTCTGCCTCTGCCCCTCAAATGTTGGGATTACAGATAGACATCACTAGGTCTGGTTCATGTAGTACTGGATGTTGAAGCCAGAGTTTTGGACATGTAGAGTGGTACCTCACCTTAAACAGATAACTTAAGTCACAGAGTGATGATCTTATTTTTACTTGCTAGTGGCCCAACCCTCACACAGGGAGCCTGTCTTTTGACCTCTGCCTTTATTAAATTTTTTTTGTTTTGTTTTGAGACAGGGTTTCTCTACATACCCCTGGCTGTCCTGGAATTCACAGACTGGTCTCAAACTCAGAGTTTTCCTCTGCCTCCTGAATGCTAGGATTAAAAGTATGCATCACCATACCCTCCCCACCCCCCCTTTTAAAAACGTGTGTTTTGCCTGCATGTATGTCTGTGCACCATTAGCATGCTTGGTGCAGAAGAGGGTGCTAGACCCATCCCCTGGAGTTGGAGTTACAGGTGGGTGGCTGTAAGCTGCCATGTGGGTGCTGGGTACCAAACCTGGTTCCTCCGCAAGTACAATTAGACCTCTTAACTGAAAGCCATCTCTTCCGTCCTGCCTTTGTCAGTGTTTATGTAGCTTCCTTCCAACCTAAGAGGCCATGACTGTTGGACTGCTTCTTCCAAAACCGTTTTTCTTCAAACAAGGTTGATGTCTATCCACCAGGCATGTACTTTACATTTACTCTGCATTTTAGTTGTTTGTCTTGGGGCACGGTAGCACATGCCATTAATCCCAGCACTTGGGAGGCAGAGGTAGGTGAGTTCTGGGCCAGCCTGGCCTTACATAGTAAGTTTAGGACAGCCAGGGCTATGTAGAGAACCACCCCAAATTGTTTACCAATACTTCCCTCGCAGAGCAGAAAGCACTGGGGGTGCAGAGCAGAGGTGCTGTGCTTGTCTAGCACGCAGAAGACCCTGGATTAAGTCCTCTCACGGGCTATGGCAGACGGAGAAGAGAGCATGCTAAGACAGATCTTTACTTGTCTTTACAGTGTCTAGCTCACATAGGTGCACTAGTTCTCCCAGGCTGCCATATGTTACTATAAATCAAATAGGTCAGCAGATCTCAGTTGAGAGTAAAGGCCTGGCCAGATAGATGGAGGCGGTATTTCTAGTGAGGCTCTTTCTGACTGCGGATAGGTGCTTGCAGTGTCCTCACGTGGCCTTTCGTCTCTCCCATGGAGAAATGGAGGCCTCTGTCCTCTCTTCGTTATTTGTTTGTTTGTTTGCTTGGCTGGGCATGGAACTCAGAACTCATGTATGCGAGGCAAGTACTCAACACTGACCTACATCTCCAGCCCCTCTTTCTCCTCTGAGGACACCAGAAAGATGAGGTTCAGTCCCACTCAGGAGATTTCACACCATCTTAATTGCCTCTTCAACAGCCCTATCTCAAAATAAGAAATAGAAAGAGACCATCTTATCTTCAAATACAGCCCCATTCTGAAGTGCTAGGGGCTTGGCGCTTCAACAGCTGAATCCATGACTGAAGGAGTAACATAAATGTTTGAGTGAGTAACTCTTGACTCATTGCAGGGCTTGCTGATCTTTTCTGGGCTGCTCTCTAGCTTCCTAATATCCTTGTCATGCTTTTTTTGAGTACCAAATGCTCAGCAAGTTGTGAGGCTTCCAGGTGAAACAGAACTTCATCTGAATGGAGAGAGGTCTGCAATATTCAGGAAGTGGCTGGCTATGGTGGCAAGCAGTTAGGATGCAGAGGCAGGAGGATTAGGAGTTCAAGGTCAGGAATTTGAGCCAGTCTGGAATATGAGAGATACATGAGATAGCATGTCAGTCAAATCAGGAGGGTCTCTCTGAGCTAGTGCACCTCAGCATCTTTTACAGACATCAGGAAGCTCATGAAAACCTCAAGATTTGCAAGAATATTATGATTAATTGCAATTTAAACCAAGGTTTTGCTCAAGTTTCTACTATTGAGTATATTCATTGAATTGTGACAATCATTCATATATCAGAAAATATAGTATATATAAAATGACATTCTGAGGCTGGGTGGTGGTTGTGTATGTTTTTAGTCCCAGCACTCAGGAGGCAGACAGGTGGATCTCTGTGAGTTTGAGGCCAGCCTGGTGTGAGGAGGAGCAGGCTGTGTCCCGCCGCCCGGCTAGCTTAACCCCCCCAAAAAACACACAGAAATTGTATTAACTAAATCACTGCCTGGCCCATTATTTCTAGCCTCTATTGGCTAACTCTCACATATTAGTTTAACCCATCTCCATTAACCTATATCGCCATTTGACCATGGCTTACCAGTATGAGTCTAACCAGCGTCCGTCTCGGGCAGGAGAACCATGGCGTCTGCCATACTGCTTCTTCCTCCCAGCATTCAGTTCTCTTTTCCATGCCTGCCTAACTAAGCTCTTCCATATCAAAAGACCAAGGCAGTTTCTTTATTCAACCAATGAAAGCAGCACAAATACAGAAGGACCTCCTGCACCGGCCTGGGCTACAAATCGAGTTCCAGGACAGGTTCCAAAGTTACAGAGAAACCCTGTTTCGAAAAAGACAGTCTGAAAGGTAGAGAGATGGCTCATTGGTTAAGAGCGTTTGTTCTTGCAGAGGACCCAGAATCAGTTCTCAACACCCACATGTCAACTCATGATTGTCTATAACTACAGTTCCAGGGGATTCAACACCCTCTTCTGACTTCCATGAGCACCTGGCATTCATGAGGTATATAGAGATATATGCAAGCAAAACATACATATACATAAATCTTTTGTTGTTGTTTGTTTTTGTTTTTAGAGACAGGGTTACCCTATGTTGCTCTGGCTGTCCTGAAACTCACTCTTTAGACAAGGCTAGCCTTGAGCTGAGAGATCCACCTGACTCTGCTCCCTGTGTGCTGGGATTAAAGGCATCACCATGCCTAGCTATTAGAGAAGATTTTAAACAGAATGTCAAGAAAGTTTTAGAAAAAAATCCAGGTAGTTACCTGTCTTTAACAATTAAAATTTCGAGGCTGGCTGGTGGTGGTATATGACTTTAATCACAGCACTCGGGAGGCAGAGGAAGGTGGATTTCTATAGTTCGAGGCCAGACTGATCTACAGAATTCCAGGACAGCCACGGCTACACAGCAAAACCCTGCCTCAAAACAACCACAGCAATAATAATGTTTTAAAAATAAATGATCTGATTCTAAAGTTGGTATTGAAAAAAAAATTGTAGCCGGGCAGTGGTGGCACACGCCTGTAATTCCATCATTGAAAAGGCAGAGGCAGGCAATTCTGTGAGTTCAAGGCCAGTCTGATCTAAGAGTTCTGGAAAGGCTCCAAAGCTACAGAGAAATCCTGTATCAGAAAAAAAGGAAAGAAGGAAGGAAGGAAGGAAGGAAGGAAGGAAGGAAGGAAGGAAGGAAGGAAGAAGGAAGGAAGGAAGGAAGGAAGGAAGGAGGAAGGAAGGAAGGAAGGAAGGAAGGAAGGAAGGAAGGAAGGAAATTCTACTGACTTCTAGTCCGTCAGATAAAATATGAATTTAGATGACTTAAGTAATGACACTGGCTCAGAAGTAAACACGGGATAACTGGACAAATACAAACCATCCAAAATCAATCAAACCCCCTAAAAAAGGCCCACGCTCCTCCACTAAATCTAGAACACCCTATTTGTACTTAGAATGTGTGTTCACGTGCATGTCACATGTTTTCTGTTTTGCTTTGTTTTGAAAGGATTTCTCTGTGTATCCCTGGCTGTTCTGGAACTCACTCTGTGGATGATGCTGGCCTCAAACTCACAGATTCACCTGCCTCTGCTTCCCAAGTCTTGGGATCAAAGGCGTACGCCCATCATGCCCAGAAAAATGTATGTTTTTTTTTTTCCTTCAGCTGACAGCGAGAAAGATAGTTTATTGTACATGAGTTACAGTTGGCCCCACGTGAGGACAGAACTAGTCCAGAGTGCCATAGGTCCAGGGCAAAGGGCCAGCGGGACTGTTGTGACGGCAGGCAGTCTCTCGGTCTCTGTGAGCAGGTGGCGAGGTTGCGGTCCAGAGGAGACTTATTCCAACAGCAGCACAATGTGACTTGTACCAGCGTCCCGGCCTCCAGCATCCCTTCTGCTCCTGCGGCCTTCGTGGGTGGACAGGCTATTTACTTGGACCTCTGCCTCATCTTTCTTCTCTTGCGCTTCAGCCTGCGCATTCTCTTCTTCCTCCACTTTGCTCTCATGGTGCAGGAGTTTCTACAGCAAAAGAGAAAAAAATTACAGTTAATTTGCTGTGATGATGGTAAGTGCAGAAGTCACATGTTAACGGATTGTACTCTAAGCCCGAACACCCGGCTACCAAGTGTATGGTTTTAAATGTGTGATGCATGCGTAGAGATCAGAGGACAACTTTCAGGAGTTGGTTCTTTCCTTCCAACTTTACACAGAGTCCAGGACTTTAACTCAGGTCACCAGGTTTGCATGGCAAGTGCCTTTACCTGCTTGTTGTTACATCTTGTTGGACCTGCACAATCATTTTTTTAAAAAAGAAAAATCATACATTATTCCTGGTGAGTTGTATAGTCAAAGGATTGTTTTTTAGGATTCAACTCACCAAAGTTTAAAAATCAGAGAATGCAAAAGCAAGGAGCAGGGTATCTGTATTTCAGACGGCGCGGGTGGGTATACGTGTGTCCTCTCTATGCTGTCTTTGAAGTCAGTAATCTGTCTCTCTGCACATGGCGTCTTCTCGTGTTTGTGTAGCACGAGTAATAAAAACCCAGAGACAGATATCGGGGTTCATCTTGAAGATCAGACAAGCAAAGCAGCCAACCACTAGAGAGAGCTCTTACCTCTACCAAATCTTCAGACTTAGGCAAGATCCTGTCTCCACGAATCCTCAGACTCCACGCTCATGAGTTCCTGTCTCTTCCCCTTTATATGCCTCTCCCCGCCCAGCCAGATCGCTCCTGTCTCCACCTCCCTAGTGCTGGGATTAAAAGTCTGTGACTCCTAAACTCTGGGATTAAAGGTATGAACCACCACCACCTAGATCTGTTTTGATCTTGTGTAGCCCAGGGTAGCCTTGAACTCATAGCGAATCATCTGCCTCTGTCTCCTGAGTCCTGGGATTAAAGGCGTGTGCCACGACTCCCTGGCCTGTATGGCTGACGAGTATGACTGCTTTGCCCTCTGATCTTCAGGCAAGCTTTATTTATTAAAACACAAACGATATGCCGCTATAGTTTGGAGTGTGATACATTCTTTTTAAAGAAAGAATCATCCCATGTTAAAAAAAAAAAAAGTTTCCTTTTGTAGCTTACAACTAGCTTCATCCCAGCACGGGAGGCAGAGGCACGAGAATCTCTGTGACTTCGGGCCAGCCTGGTCTACAGATCGAATTCCAGGACAGCTGTGGCTACAGAATGAGATCATGTCTTTTTTTTTTTCACCATAATACTCTTATAAGATTGGTGTTCCTGCCATTCCTATCTAAAGAAGACCTCAGCTCAGTGCATTTTGTTTCCGCTATTTGACCTAATCGGTATCTGTGAAGATATCGGTCTCCTTAGACACCTTCCAAATTCCTCAGCTTCAGTTCTGAGTTTTCTCCTTAGAAAGTGATTATTCCTGCTGGGCGGTGGTAGCGCAGGCCTTTAATCCTAGCACTTGGGAGGCAGTGGCATGTGAATCTCTGTGAGTTTGAGGCCAGCCTGGTCTATGAAGCGAGTTCCAGTACAGCCAGGACTGTTAAACAGAGAAACCCTGTCCTGAAAACAAAACAAGAAACAAAAACAAAAAAGAAAAGTAAAGTAAAAGAAAGTGAATATTCCAATTAAGTAAAATTTGACCCAGGCCTAAAGCCACGCCATAACAGAACTGAGCAGGCTTGTCTTCTAACACAGGCACATTTAATTAACCCGTTTTCTTGCTTTTTGTGTTATTCAGGGAGGGGCAGGCTTTAACAGAGACCAAGTTTCAAGCTATCCACATATCCAGGCAGCTCCTGAAATTAGGCTGAAACCATTCAGCCTAAAGATGGTATGAAGGCAGTATGATTTCATTGCAAAACACACTCTGCAGTTTGAATTTTGATCTTTTCCCTGATAAGCCACTCTCATTATTCTCTGGTAATGTGGAGCAGCTGTGGCTCTGGGTGATGCCAAGCGATGGTGTTGAGTGGACCAGGATATATTTTAAACATTATTGTAAGCCGGGCGGTGGTGGCACACGCCTTTAATCCCAGCACTTGGGAGGCAGAGGCAGGCGGATCTCTGTGAGTTCGCAGGCCAGCCTGGTCTACAAGAGCTAGTTCCAGGATAGGCTCCAAAGCCACAGAAAAACCTTGTCTCGAAAAACCAAAAATAAATAAATAAAAATTATTGTGTGTGCATGTTTGTATATATGCACAAGTGTACATGTGCTTGCGGAGGCCAGAGGATGTCATCAGTTGTCCCGTTTTTGAGACGGTCTCTCCCTGAACCCAGGACTTGCCAATTAAGCTAGACTAGCTGGCCAGCACACCCAGGTACCCTCCTGTTCCGGAATTATAGGCACACACTACCTGTGTCCAGGTTTTGAGTAGGTAATTGGATGTGGGTCCTACCGAGTCACTTCCCCAGGGCCTTAGGTGTATGTAATAAATGAGTAAGCGCTGAGTGGTGGTGGCGCACGCCTTTAATTCCAGTATTGGGGGGGGGGGGCAGAGGCAGGTGTATCTCTGTGAGTTCGAGTCCTGTGTGGTCTATAAGAGTTCCAGGACACGCTCCAAAGCTACGAGAAACCCTCTCTCGAAAAACCAAAAGAAAAAAGAAAGAAAAAGAAAAAAATGTGTAAGCATTGTGGCTTGGATGGAAAAGGATCCTGACAGCGGGAGCTAAGGAATGAATGCTAAGTGGTACAGCTCAGATGGAAAGGTATTCTGGCAGCGGGAGGCAAGGATTAGCACAGGTCACAGTAAGCATCACAGTTTACAGCCCTGCTCTAGGGAAAGTCTTCCCTGTTGTAACAGAGCTGCTCCAGCAGGAGATGGCTTCCCTTTGGCTCTGGTCCCCCAGCGTGTAATCACATCTCTCCTTTGTCAGCCCTTTTCTGCCCTTCTCCCTCCCAGCTCCTGAGAAAAGTCGTTACTTCTCTGCTCCCTTCAGGAAAAGGGTCTTCACACAAACCTTATTCAGAAGATTTATTGGGGGGAAGAGTCCACGAGAGTGGCAGGGAGGGAAGAGTCCAGCAGAGTGTCTGCCTGTCAAGAGTGGAAAAGGGAGCAGCAAACTGAACAGGTGCAGGGCCTTTAGGGGTGTAGTTTTTCCAGGGAAAAATTTCCTGGGCGGGAATTATCTCAGATTGGCTAGATCTTGTCTCAGGGACTGGTTGGCTTTCTGCGTTGTTGGTCAGGGGCAGATTTGGCTCTGGTTTCAGGACCAAAGTGTGTTTCTTTCACTGGCCCTTTTTAGTTTGGTTCTAATTTCAGGGCCAGGGCATATTTCTTTCACTGGCTCTGATTCTAGGGTCCAAGTGTGTTTCTTTGGCTCTGGTTTCAGAGTCAGGGTGCATTTCTTTGGTTCTGGGTTCAGGGCTAAAGGTTTCTTTCACTGGCTTGGGTCTCAGAGCTGGGGTGGGTTTCCTTGTCCATACGAAATGCGTGTGGGTTTTTGTTGTTGTTTTCTCTGTCTAACAGTCCTGGCTGTCCTAGAACTCTCTTTGTATACTACATTGGCCTAGAACTCACAGAGATCTGCCTGCAACTCCCTCCGATATGCTGGAATTAAAGGTGTGTGCCACCATCGCCCAGCAAACATTTTTGCACTTACATTTCCAATTTACCTTAAATTTATCAGTTTTAACCCTGTGTGGGTTGTTTTATTTTATTTTATTTTTTTTGAAACAAGAGCTCATGTAGCTTATATTGATCTGGAACACACTATTTAGCAGATGACCATGAACTGATACTCTTGCTTCCATCGTCCATGAACTGAGATTCCAGGTGCCGGCAAATCTAATATAGTTCAAGAACACTTGTGCACTATTAAGTCCTTGGATCTTCAGTCCTTCAGAAGGTATGTTTAAATCTCCAGGCATTTTATACAGGTGCATGCTTGTAATCCCAGCACGCGGGAGACAGAGGCAAACAGAAGTTTATGAGCTCAAGGTCTGCAGATGATTTTGGATAAGATGCTCCTTGCTGCACAGCTACCAAGCCTAAACTCTAGAACAGCTCTCAAAATAGCCCCTAAGCAGAAGCAAGCCGACTGTTGCGCAGGCGTATGGCCGAAGCCCCTGTGCGCCCTCAGCCTACCACCAGGTGGCGCGGGAGGACCAACCTTGGAAGGCTGCCTGCGGAGGTAATAAGCATAGAGAAAAGGCGCCTCGTGGCTAGAGAGGCGTTTCCCAGGAGCGGCCCGGGTCGCCTACGACCACATGCACTTCCGTTTCCAGGTCGGTCTTCCGGAAGTCTCTGTCTGAGGAGGCCTTCCTACTCGTGCGGTCTTTGTGACTTCCACCATGGCGTACCGCGGCCAGGGCCAGAAGGTGCAGAAAGTGATGGTGCAGCCCATCGTATCCTACGCCGCGTGTGAACTCTGGGCTTTGGGTCCGTAGACGCCTTGAGCGTCCCCACGGGCGGGGAGCAGGGGAGCCCGTTGCGGGCCGCTCTTCCCGTGAGGCCCCGGGGCGGCCGTGGCGGCGGGAAAGCGCGCGGAGTTGAAGGGCTGCGGGAGGCGGGCTCGGGCGGAATGGAAGCGGGGTCAGCGGAAGGCAAGAGAAGGATGCGGGCCACCAGGGAGAACTTCGGAGAAACGAGGGCGGTGGGGGAGGGAGTGCCTTCTGAGTTTCTAGGTGGTTACTAGTGTTTGCGGGCGCCGCTGGGCCTGGTGTTGGGGCGCTGGAGAATCAGGTGAGGGCGGGAGCCGAGTCTCTACTGTCTGCACAGTTCTTTTCCTTGATCGCCGCGGTGCAGAACCTCATCTTCAGATACTTGCAAAACGTACGTAAGTTGCTTGTTACGTGTTTCTTACTGCTACTGAAATGAAAGTTGGGCTTCTTTGGCTCCATTTGTACCCATATCCCTGAACCTGTGCTTCAAAAGCCCAAGGGGACCACAGTTGAGAATAAGGTTGCCGGGAAAGCGCTAATTAATAAATGGTGTACGTCTGTGCCTCACTCAACGTTCCCTTACTCTCTGCAAGAATCAAATCACTGACATGATACGTTGGTAAACTTAACAGTGCCATTTGAATATTGTTTTTCCCTTAGCTGAACTTCAAAATGAGGAAAATAAACCTAAAAAAGGAAAAGTTAGGTACAGAGGTGTGAGTGGCAGATGCCCCTTTTAGGAGAGATTTTTGACAGTGTTAATTTTAGAATGTTACAACAAAGATTAAAAAAAAATCGTTTTAAGCCTTAGTCATTTTTAATCGCCGAAATTGAGGTTAGATGTGTGACGAGGAAAACTGACAAGGGAGGGGGGCGGCATTCTCACGACTTTGAATCTTGATTTTGCTTAAGGTCTTGATCGATAGAAACTTTCTTGTGTGTGTGTGTGTGTGTGTGCGCGCGCCATGCTGTGAACAAGTCTAACTGTAAATGTATTCATGCTGGGAGCAGTAATTAAGTCTTGAGAATATAGGAAAATTAGTTTGAACAGCCCTGTCCTAGCATTTATTAAATAAAAATGTTTCTCAGCAAGTTAACCGAGATACCAGCTGTTAGATGTAGACTACTGAATTATAATGTTTGCCTTATACTCATTGGAATCTTTTTATAAGTCATTTACTATGGAACCAAAGTAATGGTGTGAGCGTGTATATATTTCTAAAAACATTTCTATTTTTATTTCAGAGGTCTCGGATTCAAGTCTGGCTGTATGAGCAAGTGAATATGCGGATAGAAGGTTGTATTATTGTGAGTACCCAGGCCGTTTTTCTCAGTTTATTAGAAAAAGACATCTCAGGAAATGGCCAGCTAGAGCAATATACAAGAAGTCAAGGACCCAACCCAAGGAAGAGTCTTCGGGGGCCCACATTATTTAGCCTCTTCTTGCTTTGGTTGTTAGGTTTAGATGGTTCTTTTCTTTCTTTTTCTTTTTAAGATTTGTTCGTTGTATGTGCATTGGTGCTTTGCCTACATGTGTGTCTGTGTGAGGGTGTCGGACCCCCAGGAACTGGAGCTACAGTTGTGGGCTGCCACATGGTTGCTGGGAATTGAACTCCCGTCTTCTGGAAGAGCAGCCAGTTTTCTTAACCACTGAGCCATCTCTCCAGCCCCTCAGTAATACTTCTTGTTTGTGGCAGGAAGCGTGGATGTTCATATTCATGTGTCTGCAGGAGGTAGACATTGGGTCTCTTCTATTGGGCTCCATCTTTTTTGAGACAAGATCCCTCACTGAGCTTGGAGCTCATGGATTTGACAAGACTAGTTGGCCAGCAAACCCCAGAAATCCTCATGTGTCTTTCCAGCACTAGGTACAGGTGTATGCCACTATGCTCTGCTTTATTTGTGAGTGCTAGGAACCCAAACTCATTTCCTTGTAATTGCGAGTACTTTATCAATTGAAGTCTCCCCAGTACCCCCTTCCCCACCCTCTGCCCACTGCTTTGAAGAAAAAATAAAAAAACTTCTGGGAGTGTTGTTAGCGTACTTTGTTATTTTATATAGATAGTGTCCATCAGTAATCTCTTACCAGTTGGAAGACAAGCTTAATAATTTGTGGAAGCAGTACTTGTGAGAACAGGAGAGAGCAGTGGCAGATGGTAGTCTGTGTGTATATGTACGCATGAATGCACATACTGGATTGGGCAGGTTATAAAAAGATAGAGTATCTGCCTAGCATATCTAGTGAATGCTTAAGTTCAGTAGATTGAAGAAGTACTTGGGATCCCATCCTAGCTTTCTTTGCTATTTAAAACAAGCAGGCTAGAGATGCACCTCGGTGGTAAGACACTTCCCTAACATGCGTGGGAGTCCCTGAGTTCTCAGCAGCAGCACCACCACCCAAAAATTATACCTCAAGAATTGTGCGTGTCACATTTGACTAGGCTTAGTGGCACACACCTGTAATCTCAGCATTTGGAGTAGAGAGAGATGAGAGGCTCGGGAGTTTGAGGCTATCCTTGGTTATGTAGGAAGTTTGAGGCAAACATAGGCCACATGAAATGCTATCTCAAAAATAAGAGGCTATTTGATGGCTCAGTAGATAAAAGCATTTCCTCCAGAGGACCAAGTTCAATTCTCAGTACACATATCTGATGGCGCTCAATCTCCTGTACTTCCAGTGAATGGATCCAGTGCCTCTGCCCTCCTGGGGCACCTGCACTTCTGTGCGTACATCCACCCACAAATAAACACCCATAATAAAAAATTTAAAACCTTTAAAAGAATACAAAAAGGTTAATAAGCAGATCCTTTAGTGTGCGCTGAAAGACCAGTGGGGGAGAAACTTGTAAAGGAAACTCATTTCTGAATCTAATTATTCTTTAGAATGGTTGGGTGTTGTTCACTTGAAAATGACTTGTCAATTGACTTCCAGGGCTTTGATGAGTACATGAACCTCGTATTAGATGATGCAGAAGAGATTCACTCTAAAACAAAGTCAAGGAAACAGTTGGGTAAGAATACAGTTGGCTTTACAGATTTCTCTTTACTTAGCTAGCAGACTTGAATGGCCTGAAGCTGATTTGTATTTAAATTTGCAAAGTTGCTTTTGAAGTCGTCTTTTGCCACTTACTCCTTTACCCACTCCTTTGTTTTTGTTTTGTTTATTGGTAGGGTCTCATGTAATCCAGAATACTCTTAGTCTTGCTGAGAATGACTCCGAACTCCTGACTTTCCTGCCTCCGCCTCCCCAGGGCTAGGATCATAGGCATTTGCTGCCATGCTCAGCTAATGATGTTAAATCTTTTGGTCATTACTGGTGTTCACTTATGTTTAACACTGAACAGATTTCACACAGTTGACTGCTTCCTTAAAATTTGATCCCTTGGTTCTGTGACATAGTTCATGAGTATTTCTTATTCATCTCTGGTTATTTCTTTTCAGGGTTCGGTATATTTATCCTTTTCCACCCAGCCATTAAATGTTTGAGGCTGGGTTCCAGCTCTCCTTTGACTTTTCCCTAGGTTCTTAATATCATCCTAGTCTCAGTCACTAATCTATGCACTGATTACCATGTTCATGTGACGTGTCCAGACCTCTTCTCTGAACCTGTTCGTCATATCAGAAGGCAAATTCATTTTCTTCATACATGCTGTTTAGCGTGGATTTGGTGTTTGCCACCTGACTAACAGTTTCCTTTTTGAAACTCTGTGTCTGACTTTATATTAACTTTTGCTTGAAATTCTTCATTGCCAACTGGGCCGTGGTAATGCACAGCCTTAGCTTAGCCCAGCACTCTGGGGCAGAGGTGGCTGGGTCTCTGAGTTCAAGGCCAGCCTGAGCTGTAGAGTAGTTCCAGGACAACTAGGGCTACACAGAGAAGCCCTATCTCGAGAAACATTTAAAAAAAAAAAAAAAAAAGGAAAAGAAAGAGAAATTCTTCATTATCTTTCTATTTTTCCTGTGAAAGGAGAAATCTTGTTTTTGCGGAAACCAGATCAGGTCATGTCTTCACTCATCTTGTGACTGACCTGCCGTCCATTTTCTGAGTACTCACCATGCTTGTCTTTGTTCAGTTCCTTAAACCTGCACATTTGACCTTTTCTGTTTGAGGTAGAGCTCCTGTTTAGCCCAGGCTGGCCTTAACTTTGCTTCATTTTCCTGAGTGATTGTGTTTCAGGTTGCATTTACATACATTGTTCCCTGTATCTTCAAAACTCAGATCAAATAGACCTTTCTCTAAGATACCCAAAATTTAGCCAGGTAGCGGTGGCGCACACCTTTAATCCCAGCACACAGGTGGATCTCTGAGTTCGAGGCCAGCCTGGTGTACAAGAGCTAGTTCCAGGATAGGCCTCAAAGCTACAGAGAAACCTTGTCTCAAAAACCAAAACCTAAACAAAAAACCCAAAATTTATTTTGGTTTTTCTTGGAATGGGAGCAGATGGGGTGTGGTTTATTGAGTTTGTAGTGATGCATTACTGTTTTACCACTGCCTCTGTGTAAGACTAGATGCTTTATAAGTGCACGAGTCATGTCCTATCTGACTGCAGTAAGCTCAGTAGCTGACTCAGTGCTTGACACATAATAGAGTTTAAAAAGCCAGGTAACAAGAAGGAATCTTAATCAAGAGATACGTTAAGGTGTTTTGTCTTTTGTTAGTAGTTAGTGCTCACGGAATCATTTATTCATGGTGGGGTTCAGATAGTCTCTTTCCTGAACCCTAATGCTTGTTTTGGACTTAAACTGAATAGATGGAAAACAGTCTAAGGAATGATAGTGTTGTTTGCTTTTGAGGTGTTCTTGTTCTATAGCCCAGGCTGTCCTTAGACCTGCATCCTACCTTAGCCTCCCAATGCTGGGATTGCGGGCATACAGTGTCTTGCCCAGCAGGTGGACTTCATTACTTATTGACAGTTTTGGAGGTAGGATTGAAATACCCTACATTTCCCAAATTTGACAGACACCTCATTTAAAAACTATTTTGAATTTATTTTTGGGAGATATTGCTTCAAGACTTCAGTTGACTTAGACGGTAAGGACTTTAGAACAGTACTGCTTTAATCCTGTTCCTATAGAAAAGGTGCATGTGTGCCAGTAGGCCTGGCAGAGGCTTTCAAAATACGGACACTTGAAAATGGTCACATACCTTTTGTGAGAGGTGTACATCTCAAAATACTGTTTAAAACAAAATTCTGATGCTGAAAGGTAACTGGCTGTATGTCTCTGGTAATTAACAGCTTTCATTCTTTCCAGGTCGGATCATGCTCAAAGGAGATAATATTACTCTGCTCCAAAGTGTTTCCAACTAGAGACCGTCAGGCGCTTGAGAAGTTGAAGAGGAAGTGCAGTGTTTTTAAAGGTGTTTTCTGTTGGGAGCATAGTCCAAAACATTTATTCATGTTGTTTTAGTGGCCCTTATGTTATTATCAGGTGACAATAAATGCTGTGAGATTGTTTTTATTACAATTTTAGTTGCTTGATTCCTGTGGCAAAATCCTTTTGCATAGTGGTTCTTCTGGTTGTTGGTATTATAAGATTCCTGAAGGAAGGGTTATCAGTTGCCCTGGGCATTTGCTTTTCTCAGCAGGGATTTATACCTTCTTGAGGCAAAGAGTAAGAATTCTGCTATACAGGTAAGCTGCCAGTGTTGGGTGAAAGAGGTTGGGGGTTACGAGTAAGCAGGCTTCTTCACTGGTGATAAACTCATCAGTTCTAATTGCTTGGGGTTGGAAGTGTAGTTCGGCAGTAAGTGCTTGTTTGTCGCGCAGGAGTCCCTGGGTTGATCCCCAGCATTACAAGAACAAAAGCCCACTGACTGACTTCCGGGTGCTAAAACACTAGCGTTTCCAAGTGCAGAAGGCCGAGAACATGTTCATAGCTCTCTTTACTTAGCACTTACTGAGACACTGAAGTCTTTGAGAATTTGATGGCCCGTGCCTATAACCCTAGCAAGAGAATGAGGCAGAAGGATCCAAAGGTCAAGGCTTGACTGTGCTACAAAATGAGACTGTTTAACAAGAGCAGACTGGGAGGAATATTTGCATATAGGCGAAGACAAACCTTAAAGTACATTTAAAATAAACTAAAGATGGATAAGCTTTTTTTCCTGAGATTTTTGTTTATTATGTATACAGTTATACAGTGTTCTAATTGTAGGCCAGAAGAGGGCGCCAGATCTCATTACAGATGGTTGTGCGCCACCATGTGGTTGCTGGGAATTGAACTCAGGACCTCTGGAAAAACAGTCAGCTCTTAACCACTGAGCCATCTCTCCAGGCCAATAAGAAACTTTTTGAGATTGGTATTTTAGGAAAAAAACTTATAAAACACCTGGCAAATTGTTAGATAATGTTATAGCATGGTGAAGAAACATACCAGTTTATTCTTATCTTTTAAGATCTAGGTTCCTTCCCAAGTGATAAAGCTGGTCATTTGGTCTGGGGAAATATCTCAGTGGGTAAGCATTTAGCATGAGGACTGGAGTTAGGACCCCAGAACCTAATGAAAGCTGGGTGCATGTGGCGGCCTGCCTATAGTATCATTGCCTAGGGAGGTGGGAAATTGGAACCTGGGAGCAGCATCTACAAGTGTGTGTTCAGTGATAGACTTCCCCAAAGTGTAAGGTAGGGAGTGATGAAGGAAGACAATCATTGACAGTCTTGGGGGCACATGTACAAACACATGCAAAAAAACTAGAAACTACTTTTGCTCACCCCCAAGGGTTTTTTTGTTTGTTTCTTTTTTCATGGTTCTTTACTTTGATGAGAATGTACATGCTCATGCCACAGCTCAAATGACAACTTTTCTAGAGTCAGTTCTCCTTGTGGGATCTGGGGGTTGAAGGCCTGTAATCTGGCTTAATTTGGTGTGTGTGTGTTGTGAGTACAGGTGTATCGTGCCATGGCCATGTGTGTAGGTTAGAGGACAGCTTTGGTGAGCAGAGTCTCTCCTCAAGCCGTGGGACCTGGATGTCCAGTTCAGGTTGTCAGGCTAGCTGACACCCAAGTGCCTTTGCACAGCGTGCCATCTTACTAACTCTCCCTCCCTCTCTCCCTTTCTCCCTCTCCCTGGCTTCTATGTGTGCACATATCGGTGTGTCTGTCTCTGAGACTGTGCTGATGCCATGGAACCAGAAGAAAGCATCAGATGATGGAGGAGAGTCATCTGTCTATGTGTTACTTTCATTGGTTAATAAAGAAACTGCCTTGGCCCTTATTAAGGACAGAAAATTAGGTAGGTGGAGTAAACAGAACAGGATGCTGGGTAGAAGGCAGTGAGGCAGATGCTTCAGGCAGTCACCATGCTTCTCTCCAAGATGGACGCAGGTTAAGATCTCTCCTGGTAAGCGACCACCTCGTGGTGCTACACAGATCACTAAATATGGGTTAAAGCAAGATGTGAGAATTAGCCAATAAGAGGCTGAAACTAATGGGCCAAGCAGTGTTTAAATGAATACAGTTTCCGTGTAATTATTTCAGGTGTAAAGCTAGCCGGGTCCCGCCACTCCATCTACAATCAGATCCCTTGGAACTGGAGTTGCCAGCCTTTGCAAGCTGCCCTCTGGGTTTTTGAATCTAGGTGTGATCCTTAAATCCTTAGGATTGAGTACTAGCATTTGCTCTTAGCCATTGAACTATTTTACCACCCACCGGCTTTTTTTTTCCCGTCTTTATGTGGTGACTTGTTGGATAATCCAGGCTGACCTCAGATTGATGCTCTTCCTGCTTCCATTCACAAGTGCTGGGACTGTAGACATGCACCAACATGACTGATTGATTGTTTTCTTTTTGGAATAGGGTTTTGTAGTTCAGTATGTAGATGGGTGTACATTGAACACCGTATCTCCTGCCTCCTCCTCCCTAGTGTTGTGATTGCTAGCCTGCATTATCATATCTGATTGCATGTAGTGCTGGGGATTGAACCCAGGTCCCTGTTTTTGTTAGGCAAGCACACTACCAACTGAACTACATTCCCCGGGTCTTTTTTGGGTGGTGGGCGGTGTCGGGAGTTCAAGACAGGGTTTCTCTGTAGCAGCCCAGGCTGTCCCTGGAACTCTGTAGACCAGGTTGGCCTCAAACTCGCAGAGATCCACCTGCTTCTGCCTCCCGAGTGTTGGGATTAAAGGCGTGCGCCACCACCACCTGGCTAAAGAAATTACAGTCAATAATTGTAATTTTGGGGAACGATATTGGGGATTGAACCTAGGGCTTCATGGTAGGCAAGTGCTCTACCACTGAGCTAAATCCCCAGCCCATGTACCCAGGACTTTATGTGAGCAAATGATTCCCTTCCTCAGTAGGATTTCTCTTTCTTTTTTTTTCTGTCCTTTTTTTAGTTAGCATTCAGAGTCAGCATTTTATTGTAGCATTTTCTTCCATCCATCATACTTTGTTCTGATCAGTCCTCTGTAAGCTACCCCTCTGCCTTGTTCCCTTCCTTTCCTACATGGTCAGCCTCAGTTCAGCTCTCCTCCTTCCTACTTGTCTTTCTGAGTCTCCCTTATTCCACTTACAATAACAGCTTCTCATCCATTTGCTTGTAAATGTCAGATTTTCTTATTTTTACAGATGAATAATATTTGGTGTGTATTCCATGCTCTCTTATTCATGTTAAGGGACATCAGGCAAGCTTGTGAAAAGTGTAACAATAAATGTGGAAGTGCAAGAATTTCTGATATTTTGAATCAGAGTCCTTTGGGAATATATGCCCAACCTGAATGCATATATGAGCCGTATGACATTTCTGTCTTTAGGGTTTTGAGAAACTGCCATGATAACTTGAGCAGTGGCTGTGCACGTCCATAACCTATGTACCAGCAGTGTATAAAGCAAGCTTCTCCATAACCTATGCACCAGCAGTGTATAAAGCACTGTATAAAGCAATGTATAAAGTGGCTTCAGAATAGCTATTGTAGCTGTCTAGAAGTTCTCTTTCCACACCCTTGCCTCCCCATGTACAGCATGGCACACATGTGCATGTACTTCAGGACCTAATGTAAAACCTGAGATCCTCAAACTGCTAGAGGGAAGGAAATAGGAGCTTGCTGAAAAGAATTTCAGTGGCAAAGGACACTCATCCCAAGAGCTAGCAAATGGGTGGTAGTCTACATGATGGGGTAAAGATCTTTGTTACCATTTTTTTTATAATTTATTTTTATTTCATGTGCATTGGTGTTTCTTCTGTATGTATGTATGTCTGTGAGGGTGTCAGGTCTCCTGGAACTGGAGTTACAGTTGTGAGCTGCCATGTGGGTGCTGGGAATTGAACCTGGATCCTCTGAAAGAGCAGTCAGGACTTGGTTGTGTTTTGTTGTTTTTGTTTGTTTTTTGAGGCACGGTTTCTCTGTGTATCCCTGACTGTCCTAGAACTCCCTCTGTAGACCATGCTGACTTCAAACTCAGACATCCACCTGCCTCTGCCTCCCGAGTGCTGGAATTAAAGGGTTTGTGCCATCATGCCTGGCTATCTTTCAAATAAAACTTTATTGTAAAGAACAAATGTTGGGGCTGGAGAGATGGCTCAGTGGTTAAGAGCACTGACTGCCCTTCCAAAGGACTTGGGTTCAATTCCCAACACCCACATGGCAGCTCACAACTGTCTGTAACTTCAGTTCCAGAGGACCCAACACCCATGGCAAACAGCAATGCACACAAAAAATAAAATTAAAAAAAAAGGACAAATGTTGCAGAGGATGTGGAGAGAGGAACTGTTATGTTACTTCTGGTGTGGTACAACCTAATCCAGCTATGATGGAAATAAGTCTGGATTTTCCTCAAAAACCTTCAGGTAGAACGTGTTCCACAGCTGGCCATGTACTATGTACAGGGATTTGCAACCCATGGTTAGCACCATTGTGCTTACTATAGCAGGGAAATGGACAGTCCAGTTGTCAATCAACAGATGACTGGAACACACATAAAATGGAATACTTTTCCACTCTGAAAAATGTCCCAAAATTTAATCGGTAAATCTAGAATGTATAATAAGGCCACACAACCTCAGGGAAAAAAAAAAAAGATCATCCTCATATGTGGATCTTAGCCTATAATGTATACATGTATGTGTGTAAACAAATGCGCATGTGGGTACAGTCTGACATGTAGAAAGAGCAAGAAACGGTAACAGGTGTGGATATAAAGCTAGAAGTTCAGTTTAACCTGGGAGTTTGGGGGTCTGGTGTGTGGTGGTCAAATTCATAAAAGTGTAACTGATAATGAAAGTATGTAATTCAGTGTGATAGCTGGGTGGTGGTAGCACACGCCTTTACTCCTAGCCCTGGAGACAGGCCAGCCTGGCCTACAGAGCAAGTTCCCAGCTGTTACCCAGAGAAACTGTCTCAAAAAACTAAAAAAAAAAAAAAAAAAGTGTCATGATCAGTGGCTTCAGAATAGCTATTGTAGCTCTCTAGAGGTTCACTGAGATGGGTAGCCTGGGTCTAGCTAAGCCTGCTGTGTGGTTTTGTTTGGCAATCTCGTCCAGTTTCATTGCAGATCTTACTGGAGGCTCAGCCCTCAATACCACTCAGTGGGAAGAGAACACTTCTGTAACTACAGCAGCATCAAATCATACAAGACTGAAAATACATTCAGACAAGACTGAAAATACATTCAGATCAGTATTGATTTAGCTCCTTATTACATCACCAGAGAACAAAATGGTAAGGTGACTTCAGGATGGGCTATGAAGTTAAAAACTGCTTAAGGAAGTGTGGAAATAGGGAATGAATGAAGTCAAGGAAGCAGGCAGGGAAGGGGAGAAATTGAAGCAAAGCAAGTAAATGTTTTTAAATGCAATGGAAGAAGTGTTAGGGAGGGGAAGGGAAAAGAGCACGAGATGAGAATAAGACAACGCATTATATTACCCAATAGAAAAGCTGAGCAAAATTAGACAAATCTGAGAAGAGGAATCAGAAAATAACTTTTTTTTTTTTTAAAGAAAACAATAAGGCAGTTAAAATAGAGGATCATGGGAAGGAAAAGCTAGGGAAGGGAACTAAGAAAAAATACTCCCAATAAGAAAGCAAAATTAGACAAAAGCCCAAAGAACAACAAGGGGTGTGTGTGTGTGACAATAGAGATGCTGTTGGAGGTAGTGGGGCTGAGGATGGGTTAGCAGGTGAGAGTACGTGCTGCCAGCTGCACGCCCTGAGTTCAATCTCTAGGACACACAGAAGAAGAGAACCAATGCCTGCAAGTTGTCTTCTGACTTCCAAATGGATGCTATGGCACATTGCACAAACAAAAATATACTGAAAGAGGGCACAAGGGGAAGGAGGTACTCGACCGGCTTTGGCCTCCCTGTACAGGGCACAGGCTTGGCTTCAGCAGTTTCAGGTCAGGACAAGATGGTGCCTGGCCAGAGGAATTACTGCTGGGCCACCACATTCTGCAGCTTGTTTGTGCTCTGGGCGCAGTGGGCTTGCCCTGAATGAGGATGCACATCTCCGCGCTTGCTCTGTGATAGCAGCTACTCCCTTCCCCAATCAGAGAGCTATGCAGCATAAGCTGTTTGCCTTTCCCACCCCAGTAGATATATTTTTGCCCTTGTTTATTTTGCCATTACATTGATGGGGTGTTGGGGGGGGGGGATATGCTCATCCCATCACAGGACAACATGGGAAATAGCCCTGAGCCATCCCCTAGCTGGGTTTGGCTTGTGCTTTGCTTCTCTTTTTTTTTTTCTGCACTGTACAACTATTCTTTCACTTCCTTTGTGGATTCCAAAGCTCTTCCTCTGTCTAGAATAGAGTCTATTTTTCTGTTTTCTTTTTTTGGTTTTTTGAGAAAGGGTCTCTTTGTAGCTTTGGAGTCTGTCCCCTCTAGATCAGGCTGGCCTCGAACTCATAGGGATCCCCCTACCTCTGCCTCCTGAATGTTGGGATTAAAGGCATGTGCCACCAACTGCCCAACCAAGTCTATTTTTCCTTATCCTGATCGTCTCCTCACAAGTTCACACAGGTAGCTTCTAGCCCTCACACTTGGAAGTTTTCTGGGTGGCAGAATTGTGATGCCTGCAGGTTTTCTAGGCAGAGATGAGCAAGCAGGGATTCTTCTTTATTTATTTATTTTAGGTTGATTCCTCATATGTGGCCCAGGTGGCCTTAACCCCAGTCCTCCAGCCTCAGCCTCCTAAGTGCTGGGATTATGAGCATGAGCCACGTCACCCAGCCTAACAGTTTTAGGGTTATGTTTTAAGTGGGTACTACAAGATTGAGTAAGGCCCATCCTGTGTTTCTGTTTTGTGGTGCTGGGGATGAGACCCGTGACTTTGTGCATGATCTGCAAGCATTCTACCACTGAGCTGCATTTCCAGTCCCAGCCCTAGAGCCCCTTTGAAATTCTGCTAAAGGTGTTGTTAAAGATGGGTGAAAATCAATCAAAAAGTTAGTTCCTGGGCTCACAAGATGGCTCAGTGGGTAAAGGCATCCTCCACCAAGCCTGAAGTCTCAAATCTGTTGAGATGGAGACTTCATTAAACTGAACAAAACGGCCCAAAATAGAGGGAATCAGTCCCCGGGAGCTGCTTTCAGCGCCAGTGCTCCTTTTTAAACCTGTGCCCGTTTGGTTATTTTTTCAGTAGTGCACTGTGAACACGCGCAAGTTTGAAATTCATTAAGCCACCTCCAGTAAAGAAAATAGTGGGCAGCAGAGGGAGTTGTGGCTGTGAACTGCTGGTGAAAGACCAGCTCTCTGAGAGCAGGCCGCAGACCTCCAGGCAGCTTTCTTGGCACCAGAATAGCTGGGAAGGAGGATAAAAGCTGAAGCAGTCTAATCCCTAAGAAAGCCTGCTGGCTGCTTTTTCCATTTCCCTGTGTGGCCCTTCTGACCTGCTGGCCCTGTGTAAGCAAAGCTGTGCCTGCTGGGCTTATTCTGAATGGATAAGACGTGGAAGGTTCTATTTTTGACAGAGCAAACGACGATCTAGTGAGAAATAGGTGTTCTTACAATTGAGCTCTGTATTTAGAAATCTTTGCCTGCTCCCTGCTCTGTGGAGCCTGTGGTGTTTGCCTTTTAACTTGCACTTTTCCACAATCTGTAGATCCTTTCTTCTAACTAGAATCTGCATTGCGGGGGGCCTTGCTCTCGCTTCATTAAGGTTACTGAACTACTGGGAAGCAGCTCATGTTGGCAGCCCTTGGAATGCGAGCAATTATTTCTCTGGAATGGCTGTTTCTAAGAGGGTCTTGCTAACCGCCCACTAACTTGTAATATTCTTGAAGAGGGGAATGGGAGGAGCTGGAGAGTTGTACTCTGAGAGAAAATTAAGTATGAGCCTAATATTATCAGTAGCAGCAAGGGGGAAGGAAAAGTTTGGAAATCTTAAGGCTTCATGTTTGTGGGTACCAGCTCTTGTGTCTTACTTGTCAGAAGTTTCACGTTTGGAGGAGAAGATTGGTCTTGTTTGCATTGGGGTTTTACGGGCCAAGAAGTTCCCTGGGCAAATCTAACAGCTTCTCCTGGAAACTGGACGGCATAGAGGCGTTTCCTTAACTAATGTCCTGTAGCGTGATAAACACACCTGCTTGTGTGTGCTTCTGAAGAAGTGCTTTTCCTAAAGCAGCAAGAGAACGTAGGTCTATTTATGTTTAAACAGTTGACTTGAAGTTGCTCTGAGTTCGAGGCCAGCAAGTGAAGAATACACAATGAGACCCTGTCCTGTTTGTTTATTTTTAATTGGCTGCCATCCTCTTTAATGTCCTTGTTCAGATTTGGTATCATTGATACTAGCCTTGTCAAAAGAGTTGGCTGCACTTTGATTTTTTTTTAAGAGTGAGTTAATCTTGGACACTTCAGCAGTGAAGCCAATAAGTCTTGAACTTTTCTTGATAGGAGTGTGTGTGTGTGTGTGAGAGAGAGAGAGAGAGACAGAGAGAGAGAGACAGAGAGACAGAAAGAGAGAGACTATAGACTTAATTCAGTACCTTATACATGCTCAGCAACCACTCTCTCTACTGCACTGTACTGTATTCCAGAGCTATAAAGGACCTTATTGCCAACTCAATTTCCTTATTCATTACTGGTCTGTTTGAATTTTCCCTCTTCTTCTCCCTCTCCCTCCTTGCTATCACCTCTGCTACTGAACTACACCCTCGGCTTTGGATCTTTCTATTTCTTCATGATTCAGTCTTTGTAGGAGGGTATGCATTTCTTATAAGTAATCTAACTTGTTGGTGATAGGGTATCTACATATAGCACAAGCTGGCCATGAACTCACGGTCATCCCATTTCAGCATCAAGAATGCTGGCATTAGAGGCATGTGTCACTGTGTTCAGCTTTGGAAAAGCACCTCCTGAATCCAGAAGATAGTGCAGTGGGCAAAGGTGAAGGAGAGGACAGACTCCATGAAGAACTGTCCTCTGACCTCCACAAATGTGTCATGGCCATCCATGTCCATACACAAACTCACACACACACACAAAGCAACTCTTAATTTCATTTATAGTTTTCTAATTTCTACCTCATCTTTATTATTTCTTTTTTCTGTCTTTGGGCTTCGTTCTTTTTCTAGTTCCTTGAGGAGCGATGTTTCTTTATTTGACATCTGCCAATGTCTTTACTGCTCCTAGATCTGCTTTTGCTGTAGCTCATACATTTTGCTGTTTCTGTTTTAGTCTTGGGGTGTGTGTGCGTGTGAGTGAGTGTATGTGAGTGTGTGAGTGTGACTGTGTGTGTGAGTGTGTGTGTGTGTGAGAGTGGAGTGTGTGTGAGTGTGTGTGTGTGTGTGTGTGTGTGTGTGTGTGTGTGAGTGTGAGTATGTATGCCCATGAGCATGAAGGTCAGAGGAGGATGTCCAGGGTCCTGCATTATCCCCTTGAGACAGGGTCTCTCACTGACACTTTCTTGATTGTCTGCTATAACTATGGCTACTCCTGCTCTCTGGGTTTCCATTTGTGTGGAATATCTTTTTCTAGTCTTTAGTCGTAGTCTGTGTGTGACTCTCTTCCAGGTAGCATATAGTTGGGTTTTTATTTGTTTGTTGTTTTAATATAGTCATCTGTGTTTTTGGTGAATTGAATCCATTTACGTGCAAGGTTTATTATTGATAGGTAGGAAGTTACTGGCAAGATGGCTCCGCAGGTTAAGCGCAAATCTGACAACCTGAGTTCTGACCCACAGAACCCATGTGGAGGTGGAATGTGGTGGCATATGTCAGTAATCTCAGCATTCCTAGGACAAGAGAGTCCTGGAAGCTCGAGGGTCACAGCAGCAAACCAGAGAGACTCTGCCTCAAGCACATTGGAAGAGAAGGACCAAATCTGAAGTTGCCCTCTGACCTGCACATGCACACCATGGCCTGTGCACACCCTCTGTGAACACACAACAAAAATAAGTTTTAATAAAAGAAACCTTACTGCTGTCATTTTGTCTGGTTATTTCCTTCCTTTATGGTTTGATGGTTTCTGCATGGATGCACTTTGAATCCTTCCTGGCTCTTCTCACCTGCCCTCCCTGCCCCTCCCACACACAGTAGAGAGTGAGCCCAGACTTTGTAGTGCTAAACAAGTCCTCTATCCCTCAGCAGAAACAACAACCCTCCTTTCTGTTTTTGTTTTGTAGGTCTAAAGATTTTTACTTTGTAATTACTGAGTATAGATCTTATAAAATCCTGATTCAGTCTCAAAACAATTTATCTTTGCTTACAGCTCTATACTTTCACATATCATTTTACCATATGCCAATTGTACAAAATAATGGATTTTATTATGACATTTCTCTTTTTAAAAATTTGTTATTGGGTCTGGAGAGATGGCTCAGCAATTAAGAGTGCTGACTATTCCTCAAGAGAACCCAGGTTCAGTTCCTAGCACCCACATGATGGCTCACTCCAGTTCTAGTGCTTCTGATGTCTTCTGGCCTATGAGCACCAGACATAAACATGGTGTACATACATACATGCAAGCAAAACACCATAACATAAAAATAAACTTCTAAAATTTTGTTTTTTAAGACAGGGTATATCTCTGTGTAATAACTCAGGTTGTCTGGAACTCACTTTGTAGACCAGTCTGGCCTTGAATTCACAGAGATCCACCTGCCTCTGCCTCCCAAGTGCCTAGACTAAAGGCTTGAGACTGAGGCAGGCGGATCTCTGTGAGTTCAAGGCCAGCCTGAACTACAAGAGCTAGTTCCAGGACAGGCTCCAAAGCTACAGAGAAGCCCTGTCTCGAAACGCGCCCCCTCCCCCACCAAATTACTTCTCTTTCCCAGCAGCCATTAATAAGTTCTCCAATAATAGTGGGGTCTTCTGAGCTCCTCACCTACCCCTGTTGGAATATTGACAAGCTTGGCCTTGTGCAGGTGATCACAGCTGCTATGAGGTGTCATGTGCAGAAGACTTCCTCTGGCCGTGGAGTAACCCTTCTGTGCTCTGTCGAAATATGTTGCTCTCACTGTTAATAAAAAGTTGATTGGCCAATAGCTAGGCAGCAATTTCAGAGCAGAGAGAATGCTGGAAGTCTGAGGAGTTGTGAGCGAGACGCAGAGTGAGCAGGATAGGAAGTACACAAGTTAAACTAGCTTGGAGCAGCACATAAGGTAATAGACATGGGTTACTTTGTAGGAGCTGGCTGGAGAGAAGCCTAATCTATCGGCTGAGCATCTATAATTAAGTCTCTGTGTGGTTATTTGGGAGTGACTTCTGGGGCACATAAAAACTCTGCCTACAGTTCACATTCTTTCTGTCCCCTTTTCTGCAATTCTCTCTTTCCCCAGGAGTTATGATCTTCCAAGCCATGGGCTTTTACAGTACCAGGCGTAAATTCCTTCTGTGAAGCAGGCCTTGAATCCAGACATCGGAAAGTAGTTGGTTACCCCTAGAACTGTCATGCCACTATTATACGTGTGGGCATCAGTTCTAGCTTAATTTCGCTGTTTTGCAACCAGCGTGTGTGGTGTCTTCTATGATAGGATCCTCTCATCTAGTTCTAGGGGGAAACAAAGAACAACGGCAATAGTCTGTACTGTTTGGAGAGCTCTGGTCTCCCTAACCAATAATTTAGAGCAAGATAGTCTATACCTACTGTTTGGTCAAAAGTGTCACCTCAGCTCCCTGGCACCCCTTTATACAAAAAGTCTGGATATTTAGCTGGCGAGAAAGCCTGCCAAGCGGTAACCCCTCCCCAGGGAAGATCAAGACCACTCCCACAGGCTTTAAACTGCCCCCCAGAGAATGAACACATGGTCTCCTGGTTTCGCATAATCTCTCCCTCTCTCTCTCTCTCTCTCTCTCTCTCTTCCCCTCTCCATGTTTTCCTGGGGCCACCCAGGAGTGTTGTCATCCATTAAACATGGGCATCTTTTAATTCAGTCTGATTTGGTTTGATTGGGATTATTTGCGTCAGCAGAGAGGTTTGCTGGTAAGAAAATACTTAGCGTTTGGAGGTCCCATGGTGGGGGAGGGGGCTATTTTTCCCATGGGCCCAGGGCCATGAGTTGGAAAACACCCTTCTTGCCCATGATCTCCACCAGGCTAAGATTGGCTTTGTCTTGGTGAGTTCCCCTTTTTGAGTACATGCCGCTAGGGTCCAGGGGCCCATTTACGTTTATTTATCCTTGTTGATTTTTGGGCTGTCCTGTTGGAGACACAGGGGCCATGCCAGGTGCCCAATGCAAGTGGTAAGACACTTCTCGCTGAGGTGGGACTGAGTGGATAGAGACATCTGCCACTCATTTCCCATCATCCTCCCCCTCGCCCCCTGGTTTTGACTCAAGAGCCCTGTCCCGATGGATGCATTGTGACAGACTTGAGTCCCAAGATTTGGCATAAACTTTTTTTTTTTTTTTAATTTGGCATAAACTTCTAAATGGGCTCTTGCGATTCAAAGCCTGATCTCCAAACGTCCTTGGGCTGCATTTTACAAAAATCCTTTTAAATTGGTGCTAACATCTAACATAAAAACAAATAAGGCTTCCAAAGCTCATGGTTTCTGGATGCTGTGCTCACGTTTCCCACTCCCCTCCCCACTTCTCTAGCTGTTCGTCTCTCACTGTTTGTTCTATGTAGGGTAAAAGGGACGACTGGAGCAGGAAACTGACCAATCACTGAGCACCCTGACTCTGAACCCAGAGTCAGAGAAAGAAACACACCCTGTATCTGAGGCCTGATCCAGGAAAGAAACATCTTTATCCCTGAACTCAGAACATGTACCCTGGCTCTGAAACTAGTGTCAAAGAAACACACTTTATCCCTAGAATCAGAGCCAATGAAAGAAATGTGCCCTGGTCTTAAGATTAGAGTTAAAATGCCAAAAAGAACCAGTGAAAGAAACACAGTTTGGTCATGAAGTCAGAGCCATCTCTGCTCCTGACTAGCTAAATTGACCAATCCCTGAGCAGGGAGAAATTAACCAATGTCCCGTCTCCTTGGGAAAACTCTGCCCCTAAGAAGCCCTGTATAAGCCTCTCCACCCTTCAGTTAAGAGCTACCCTTAAGCTGCAGAGGCAGCCACTATCCTAGACTCCTCCTTCCCAAATAAATCTCTTTCTCAAGAGAGTTTTGGGTGACGACCTTCACTCACAGAGCAGAAGAACCTAGCTAGGATGTTCCTTAGGAGTCTGAGCTGAAAAACCTTGCTGAGATGCTCCCTAGGGGACCTCAGCAAGGTGGAGCAGAACAGAAGAACCTTGCTAGGATGCTTCTTAAGGGGGCTGAGCAAGGCCAGCGGAGGAGAACTAACTTTTCGCTGGAGCCTGGGAGATTGCTACATTTCTGCAGGGAGCTTCCCTTAGCAGAATGTTAGCGAAGAAGCAGACAGCTCTGCTAGGACGCTCCTGTAAGGGAGCAGAGCAGAACTCAGCTGTAGCGGCTCTCCAAGGAGAGGCGCAAGATTCCTATATCCTGTGGGGAGACCATCCCCCACCTCACCCCAGCTTCAGGTATCCTGGCTTCCTGATAGTCAGGACACCTTCCCTCCAGTGCTGAGCTGTCCCATTGCAGCTCCAGCCTCCAGAGCTGTCCCATTGCGCTCTACCCCTCCAGAGCTGTCCTCTTGCCGCTCTAAGTATATTCTAGCTTCCTGATAAGTCAGGATATCCCAATACCACTACTGTACCACATTCCCCTACATTCTCTATAATGGATCTGTTTTCCTCCATCCTTCCACTCTAAAATCATGTAGTTCTTCCGTCCTTTTGTTTATGTTCTCTCTCACAGTGTCTGCTAATTCAGTCCTTAATGGGATCACCTCTGTGCTTCCCTGACTTCTGCCACCTGCTTACACCGGGATTTTTAAGTTGGTTTAGCTTCCTAAAAGAGTTTTATTTGTCTGTTAAAATAATGGGGCCACAGTATGTATGTTTTATGTCTGTGTGAGTATGGAGGTGTTTTTCCGCAGTATGTTTGCTTTATTTCTCTGTGTATATGTGTGTGTTAAGATCTGTAAAATTTATAACTCCAGATTACAACAGCTCTGGAAAAATACAAACACGTGGGTAACCTCCATTTTGATTCCACCACCATCTTGGGTAAGAGTACCCACATGTTCTAGTATTCTTTGATTTATTAAAATAATTCCTTTTAATCTTACATTACTAGCATTGGTAACCTGTAACTAATTAGGTAAAATACATGTCTAAATTTAACTTATATGTCTAGTTTAACTATAACAGGTAATGGTACCCAATTCTCAAGTGCCTTTACAGATCTAAGAGTATGGCATTTAACAAAAGAGCCTTTAACATAGGGACATGCCAGCTCCTGCAGCATCGCATACCTCCTCCAAAAAGATATATGATTGCAAAAGACCTTCTACCTTGATGCTTGCCTTTGGGTTTGGTGAAGCCACCCGCACAGCAAAAAGCTGCCTTCTACCTCTTCAGCTTCCTGGATGCCCAGACAGGTAGACTAATCTCCCCCAACCCACCACCCCCCACCCTCCACATACACACAGGAAAATCTTGGGGCCTCTTATACTCAGCAGCTAATGGCAAGCATCACTTCTAAGGCTGGTGTTCTCCAAGGACAAAGGAAAGACTTGGGATAGGTAAAAGTTACCTCATTTCTGCTCATTTATCCCTCCCAGATCTATCTAATTTGATGACTTAAGGGTACTGGTAGCTCATTACTCCATTTGTTAAGTTTCCTGCTAAAATACAGACCGGTGTGCCTCTTTAACAAGCTTCGTAGTCCAGGACTAACAGGTTTCAGGTGTATCTTAAAAATTCAGAGTTCTCAATTCCCTTTAATTGTCTTCTAAAATGTTCATGTTCCAGTTGTCTTACAGATACCTGCAGGTTCAAAAAAAAAAAGTTCTGAGGCTTTATCAAAAAAAAAATCTGGCCTGGTAATAACTAATAGTCTCCAGAGCATATTTTAACCCCACCCATTTTCAAGCATATTTTACAGGTTACTCCTGCTGTCTGGGCCAAGACCAACTTATAAAGGGCCCTCCAGACAACACCAACACCTGTACCAGTCCTGGGAATTCACTATTAGTAACAAATCTCCTGGCTCAAGGACACCTACCAACTAAAATCTGGTTTTAAAAGGATATATCTGCTCAGTTATTCACCCAAGCCTCACCTGTAAAACCAGGCACTTCTCTGTCCCATTCTTTCTGGCAGTTAATGACCCTTCCCATGGCTAGCCCCATTCATAGGGCCAATAATAACAATATATTTTTTCTTCTAGCCACATCTGTTCCTAGCCCTCAAGGAACAGATACCTGATGTCTCCAGGATGACAGTAAACCAGATTCCACTCCCGCCACACCTCTCACTGAGTGTGAGCCCACCAACTCCTAGCTTTCCCATCTCCCACATGGCCCCATGCCTGCAGGAAGTAGCCAGACTTGAGCTGGTGCTTCTTTATCCGAGGAGTCTAAAATATTTGGTTGAAGGTCTTCACCTCATCTCACTGGCACTCCTTTATCCAAAAAGTCTGGAATGTTTGGTCAAAAGCATTACATCAGCTCTCTGGCACCCCTTTATACAAAAAAGTCTGGAATATTTAGCTGGGGGCTTTACCCCAGCTCCTGGCATAAGCTCCCTCCCCTGGAAGTTGCCTTAATCCAAACTCCACCTCTGAGAAAACCCACCAAATGATTACCCCTACCCAGGGAGGGTCAAGAAAACCCACCAAATAGTAATCCCTCCTCAGGGAGGGTCAAGACCAGTCCCACAGGCTATTTAAACTGCCACCCTGAGAATGAACATGTGGTCTCCCGGTTTCCCGTGGTCTTCCCTTCTCTCTCTTCCCCTCTCCACGTTTTCCCAGGACCACCAGGGAGTATTGTTAACCATTAAACATAGGCATCTTTTAATTTGGTTTAATTTGTTCTGGTTTTGATTATTTGTATCAGCAGAGAGGTTCGCCTTAAGAAATACTTAACACCTAGCACTAGAATTTTCATTCAATAATGACCCTTGACTTATAGGAACAGCATTACCTACACATACAGAGTACCACTGCTCAAACATATTAAAAAATTATTAGCTTACAAAGTAGTGGGTTTTTTCCCCACACATCCTTAGTTTGGGTTACCCCGTCTCCCCCTCCCCCCAGTCTTCCCTCCTTCTTACTTATCACATGTTCTAATATCCTGTCCTCTCCACTATGGACTCTTCCTGACCTCTATGGACACTCCAAATTAAACACACAACCCAGGCTGATGAGATGGCCCAGCAGGTAAAAGTGCTGGTGCACAAGACGGACGACCTGAGTTTGACCTGCATTTGGTCTGGGAACCTGTGGTGAAAGGAGACAGCTGACTTCTGAAAGTCGGCCTCTGACCTCCACACACACACTGAACACTAAAGTTAAAACCCCACAAATCTAAAAGTTTTCAGCTAGAATCCACCCATGAGAGAAATATGTGGCATTTGTCTTTCTGGGCCTGAATTATCTCACCTAATATAGTATTTTCTAGCTCATTCTATTTTCCTATAAAATTTCCCACTTTATTTTTCTTTACCGCTGAATAAGCCTCTTGCATTTTTTTTATCATTTAATTATTATAGACAACTTTGTTGGGCATAGTAGTCTAGACAAACAGTTGCTTTTCATCATTTGAAATAAAATCTCTCTAGTTAACAAATCTGAAGTTATTCCAATGGAACTGCCTTTATATGTGTCTTGATGTTTCTCTCTTGCCACTTTCAATATCTTTTCTTTGTTCTGTGGATTTAGTGTTTTAATTATAATATAATGATTAAAAGTTTTTTCTGGTCTTTGTTCTCTGTCCTAAATGCCTCCTCCTCTCTCTAGATTGCTGTATCTTTCCCTGACTCTAGGAACTCTTCTGTTAGGATTCTTTTAAAAACATTTTCCGTGTTTTTAGAATGTGATTCTTCTCCTTCTTTCATGTTTATTGCCTGTAGAGTTGGTCTTTCCAGACTATCATGGTGTGATGGTTTGAATAAGAACGACTCCCATAGGCTCATATATTTGAATGCTTGGTCATCAGGGAGTGGCTGTGAAGAGGGTTTGGGGGGGGGTGGGCTTTCAGGTTTAAAATGTTCAAGCCAGTCCCAGCGTCTTGCTCTTCCTGCTGCCTGCAAATCTGGATGTAAAACTCTCAGCTTCTTCTCCAGCATCATGCCTGCCTGCGTGATGGATGCCCTGTTCTCTGCCATACTGAAAATAGACTAAACCTCTGAAACTGTAAGCGAGTTCCAATTAAATGCTTTCCTTTATAAGAGGCGCTGTGGTCATGGTGTCTCTTCGCAGTAACAGAACACTGACTAAGCCAAATGGAGATCTAGAAATTCCCACAGATTCCTTATTGCTCTGTCTTCATTGTTGTTGGATTGTTCCTCTAAATTTCTTCAGCTCAACTCTTCGCCTCCTTGACCCATTCTATTACTGAGACTTTCCACAAAACTTTTGGGTTGACTTGCTAACTTGTATTTTTTAATTCCCAACATTTAAGATGGTTTTTCTTCCATATTTCTTCGTTAAATTCTTCTTTTATATCTTGTGCGGTGTTGTGTGTGGTATGGGTTCATGCGGGTCCGTGGAAAGAAGACAGAGGTACTCTGGGATGAATTTTTAGCCCTTCCAGCTGCAGGAGATCAACCTCTTGCGGGCTGACTCACTGTCTCTTAGCAAAGGGCTTTTTAATTGTTATCCAATTCACATCTTTAGCAAGTTAATTTTTATATACCCAAACCTCTTAACTTGCTAAACGTGTGAATTGGATAACAATACAAAAGCCCCAGAGCTAGCAGAAATGGTACATCCACCATTTTGTAATTGGAGAGAAGTGGAGCCAACATCCAGAGCAGCTGCAACCCAGCTGCTTAGCATTTAAAAAGCTCTTCAAGACAGTAGAGAATTAAAGACAACGCAATAGGACAGATTCAGACGTAAAAGACCTCTAAATGGGTCACAATGTTAAATAAATGTACGTAGGCTTGGGAGAGAAAAGATAAAGAGTATACAGAGTCATAAAATAAAGTTAATGCTTTAAAAAAGGATAAAGTCTTTAAAGAAACAGAGTACAGATAATCATAGATTAAAGAAAGTAAAAATAATAAGCCACATAAAAATGGAAAATTCACAGAGAGTCTGGATTCTGTTTATTATTGTGTTTTCTTTAATTTTTTTGACTGTAAAGGAACTGAGTACAGAGACACATTTCATTGTGTAGGCTGCTAAGTTAAACCAGTATGTATATTATAAAGATATTATGACTTCATAATTTGGGTCTAAGGATATGATGCTTTGGAAAAGAGGTTCTTCTTGTGTTTTCACAGTGGATGAGACCCTGTGGATTGCTTCTAGACCAATATCGTGTGATAGACCACGCCCTCCTGAAAAGTTGCTGTAAACACCCTCACAAAATTATTTCACTCAACTGCCAACTGAAATGAACCTAGCACACAGGATATACCATAAAGGACCTGATTAACAGCACCCCCATACAGCAGGAAGAAATTTGGAGAGAAATAACTGCGCCCATATTCCCAAATATTGTTTATAAATGTTCTTTTAATTTAAAGGGGGATATGATATAGATATGAATAATTTGCATTGATATGAATCTTGGTTTACTGATACTAATTTAAGGTCAATTTTGTTATATGCATATTTCTTTCTTTCTTTTTTTTTTTTTTGGTTTTTTGAGACAGGGTTTCTCTGTAGCTTTGAAGCCTGTCCTGGAACTAGCTCTTGTAGACCAGGATAGCCTCAAACTCACAGAGATCTGCCTGCCTCTGCCTCCAAGTGCTGGGATTAAAAGCATGTGCTATCACTGCCCAGCTATACATATTTCTAATCTTGATTAAGGTATTGTGATTGTGTAGTTCATTTTAAAATAAAATGTATAATCAGGAAATATAGGTTGTTAATGGATAATCATCGATAATAGTCAAGCTTGTAGTCATGTTAGTTAGATTTTCTAGATATATAGAGATGTATTTCAGTTAGATAGGTATTCTTCATATCTTTCAAAGACTACAGAATATGGCATTTAAAACATTTTAATAACTTAGGACTTTTCATGACAATGAGACACATCTGTTCCTGGCAGCACCAGTTACTTCAAGAGGAAGATGGGCATTGAAGAGGTTCCTTATGGAGTTTGATAGCCATTTGGGCAAGAAACTGCTCCTGCCTCGACTGTTGCATAAACTGGACATAAAGCACCCGTAGGGAGAGGACTACTGAACTTGCCTAAAGGTGAGATGAGCCTTCAGAGTTCCTGCTTTGTAACACCCAATTCTGTGTTACCCCCTTGGTACAGTACCGTATGCGAGTCAAGCAAGGGCCTGGAGATTGAAAAAACACACAAAGAGACCTGGGTCATTTGAAAGGAGATCAGCTGAATGCCGTTTATTTAGCCTTGGGGAAAATCTTATATACCCCACTCCTGCCCAAGGAATTCCACCCAGGCAGGTGGGAAATTACCATATCTAAACTGCTGCACAAGGATCCCCCTAGTCAGGTGGGAAGTTACCATTTCTAACTGCTGCACAAGGACTTCCACCTAGGCAGGTGGGAAATTACCATACCAACAATAGAGTCAACAATGCCCTACAGCAAATCACCAGGCGGGGCAGAGGGAGCACAAGAACAAACAGGATGCTTAGTCATCTGACCAGAAACTGTCCTCAAGATAAGCCCCAGGAACAAGGGCAGACCCGGGCCCTACACTGCTTCATGAAAGAGTCTGTGAGACATTCTACAGGATACAGAAGAAAGTGACTCAACTGCCTTTGAAATTTCCTGCTTTGTGGAAAAGTCTGCTGGATACTATGGGTCTGTAGGCTGAAGATGGATGCCCCAGTGGTACAAAAGAACTTTGAGTGACTGTCTAGGCAGCTAGGTGTCTCTGTCATTTCTAGAGTTTTGGAAGTTGCTTACAATGCACTTTCTGTTTACTTAGGTAATATAGCCTTCTGGAGTCTTAGATGGAGTTGAAGAATTTATAGTTATTGTTTTCCTTAGTTATGATAAAAATAAAGTAGATATAAATATTGTAACTGTAATTCTTGCTTGATACCTCTTTTGTTATATGTAATTTTACTATGTTAAAGTGCAAGCCTTCCTTTCCTTTTTAAACAGAAAAGGGGAAATGGTGTAGGAGGTCCCTCTGTTTATGTGTTGCTTTCATTGGTTGAATTAAGAAACTGCCTTGGGCTTTTGATAGGGCAGAACTTAGGTAGGCAGAGTAGACAGAACTGAATACTGGGAAGAAGGGCAGAGTGGCAGAATACCATGGATCTCCTGCCTGAGACGGACGCTGGTTAGAATCTTGCTGGTAAGCCACAGTTACGTGGCAATACACAGATTAATGGAAATGGGTTAAATTAAGATGTAAGAATTAGCCAATAAGAAGTTAGAGCTAATGGGCCAGGAAGTATTTAAATGAATACAGTTTCTGTGTGATTATTTCGGGTGTAAGATAGCTGGGCAGCTGGGACAAAAAGTAGGCCCTCTCTCCTTGCAACACCTCTTATCTAAGTTCCCCAAAGGGGCAATGCCAAATCCAAAATTTCAATTAAGGGACACTTTGGTTTGCTGGGTTCTCCCCCAACCAAGTTTTGTATAGGCTTTGCACCTTAAGAAAACTTTTAGACACAATTTACATATTTCAGATAGAAAGTACCTGAGACAAATGACAGATTAAAGGTAGGTGCTAGCACTCCAGAATCAAACTGGAAACTATAGGTTTGATTCCCCCTATGGTGCTCTCTTTTTTAATTCAGCCATCTGCTGGTGTTCTTTATTGGAAGTTCACTTTATTTTTTGAGTTCTTTGTTTGGGATCTCTAACTCATTCTCCCTAGTTGCTATTACTGAAGGGTTAGTTCATTTTGGAGTAGTTATGCTGCCTGGATTTTTCTGTTTCTTTGTATCACTGCTTTGGGGGTTATCAGCTACATAGTTTCAGTTCAAGTATTTACAGTATTCAAGAGGGCCATGGCTGGGGTAGAGTTGGATATTACCATTATACATATGTCACATGACCAATTAACAACAGTGGTTTTTTGACTTCAATAATTGTTGGAGGATAAATAATCAAGGATAATATGGTTTGAATTCAAATTTTAGTTAATAATATTAGGAATGGGAAGGAAGGAGTGTGAGTGAGGATACCACAAGTATCTGACCAACTTTTTTTGTTTTTTTAAGACAGGGTTTCTCGGTGTAGCCCAGCTGTCCTGGACCTTACTCTGTAGACCAGGCTGGCCTGAAACTCACAGAGATCCTCCTGCCTCTGCCTATCAAAGGCTAGAATTACAGGTGTGTGCCATCACTACCCAGCCACATCAACTTTGATGGTAGGTAGAGCAAGCCATCTCAGTGGCTCCAAAAATATGATTTTTGTTTTTTTGAGACAGGGTTTCTCTGTGTAGTTCTCTGGTTGACCTGGAACCCACTCTGTAGACCAGGTTGGCCTCAAACTCACAGAGATCCACTTATCTACCTCTTGAGTGCTGGGATTAAAGGCATGCACTACCACCACCACTCCTGGCTTAATATATATTATTTTAATCACTTTGAATCTGCTAGGTTTTTCATATAGCCTACAGTATGATTTATATCTCTGACTATTTTACATTTACTTAAAAAGATTGTGTTCTTTGAGGGAACAGTTATACAGATATTGGTAGAGTAAATGGTACATAGCCAAGGATGATTGAATTGTTAATCTAATTAATCTTTATTAGTAAAAAATTGGGAGTCAGATATTGGGATAAGAACCTAAAAAATCATATTAGACCAATCAGGTGTAAAAAAAAACCTGAAAAATGAGAGTAGGGAGCAGCCACCAGTTGCTTTGCACCTCTACCATTTCTCTGTCCAAAAGGGCGCTAAAACCCTCTCTTAGCCCCACCTTACTACTTCCTGTTTCCTCTCTGTCTACAGTCCTCCAAACCTCTATGGTTAATTTTGGTCAGCTACTGTCTGGCTCCACCCTCTGACTCCAGGCAACTTTATTTGTCAGAACACAACCAAAACATCACACAACAGATGACCTAAAACTTCTGACCCTCCTGCCTCCACCTGGGCTTAGAGTTGTGCTCTAATGCAAGGCAGAGGCTTCATGTGTGCTAATCAAACATACCACCAACTCAGCTACATTCCAGCCCTTAATCTCTGTCTTAATAAGCAAGGTGGTGTCACCATAGATTGTTTGCATCCAGCCTGAGAATTTCTGCATTTAATTGAGGTATTTGTTTATGCTGAACATCCTCAGGTAGAGACCATTTTTCCTAAGTCCTTTACATGTCTGTATTGCATGCAAAAAACTGGCTGCCCTTTGTTCCAGACAATCCTTTGAAGGATTTTTATTGGGAAACAGCCTTAGTGGATAAAGATTGTGTCTCCCAACAGAGCAATAGGAGGACATGCTCACTACTCACACAGCAAAAACAAACAAAACAATTGGTCTCCCAAACTTGGGACTTTTCTCCCATAATTCAACTATGTGTTGATTTGTTATATGGCTCTGTAGAATTCGGGGTTTGGCAAATTGCTGCAAAGAGGAAAAAGCTGGTCTGGATGCCACCCTTGATGTGAGTCGGTTTGTCCTGCTTTGCTCTGCATCTATGTATTTGCCAGTCTCCCCGGCACCCCATCACTGTTCCTACTCCATTTGGGGAAAGCAGTTTGGGAGTTTGGGGGAAGGAGTATTGCCACTTATGGGTTTTATATTGTGGTTTTTGGTTTTCCCTGTGTGTGTATGTTGTTCCTTTCCTTTCCTTTCCTTTCCTTTCCTTTTCTTTTCTTTTCTTTGGTTTTTTGAGACAGGGTTTCTCTGTATAGCTTTGGATGTCCTGAACTCACTCTGTAGACCAGGCTGGCCCCAAACTCATAGATCCACATCACCAGCCTTTGCCCTCCCAGTGCTGGGATTAAAGGCGTGCACCACCACCCCTGTCCTGTTGTTGTTGTTTCTGAGACAGGATCTCATTATGTTATCCTGGCTCTCTTTGAACTTCCTGTGTAGTTTTAACTGGCCTTTAGCTACCAATCCTTTTGCCTCAGCCTCCCTTGCCCCGGGGCTGGATGAGCAGGTGTGTCTCCCCTGGCTTGTTGTTTTGTTTGTTTCATTGCTTCCTTTGTTTCCATGCAGTCTTTAAAAATATTTAAAATTATTTATTTTTACATTATGTGCATTGGTGTTTTGCCTGTGCATATTTCTGTGTGAGATTTCCAGGTCCCCTGGAACTGGAGTTACAAACAGATGCTGGGAATTGAACTGGATTCTTCCAGAAGAGCAGCTAGTGCTCCTAACTGCTGAACCATCTTTCCAGCTCCTGTTCCTAGGCATCCTTTCTGACTTTGATAGTTTTAAAGAACAGTCATAGCCAATTACTTTGTAGAATGTTCCTCGATTTTGTTTTCTCATTGTCAGATTGAGGATCTAGATGTTTGGAGACAATATCTCCCAAGCGGAACACCCTTCTCATTGCCTCCCATCAGAGGTACATGTACCTTGACCATCAACACTACAAATAATAAGTTCCATTAGTTCATTAAGTTAAAAGAATAAAGTCTGTCAAGTCTCTCAACTACAGAGGATTTTTTCATATTCTTTTCTGCCAGTGAGTCATTGAAAGTCAAGGGACTTGACTGTGTATATCTGCACATAATTTGGAATTCTGTAAGGATAACTCATCCATCTCTTTTTCCTTTAATATTCAATAATTTACTCATAATCAATTGGATTCATTAATATGTGATGATGTGGATTACAGTCCGATACTGGTTTACTTATTTTATCATTCCAATTCTAGCTTGGACAGTTGATTTTGTGTCACTTTGACTGGTCCCAACTAAGAAGTATTAAATTCCTGGTTAACAGGAATCCTCCACCGCTGATGTAATAAGCCAATCAAACCGAATTAATACATCCAGGTTTATTCTGAAAAAAACATTCCTGGGGAGACGGGGGGCGGGGGGGGGGGGGGGACGGACTTGAGGAGACCACAAGGGGAAACCACCAAGTGGGAGCTTTTAATGCCCTCGGGGGTGGAGCAACCGTTGGTGGGCTTTCTCAGGGGCGGAGTCTGGACTGAGGAAACTCTAGGGGAGGGGACTTGTGGTGGAACCTCTACCCAAACACCAACATACTATCTTTTTAATATTCTCTACTTTTTGGCATTGTGTTAGTAACTATTCTATTGCTGGGATAAAATATTGTGACCACAAGCAATTAAGAAAGAAAGGGTTTATTTTAGTATAGGGTTCCAGAGAGATAGAGGTCCTCATGGAGAACTCATGCCAGCAGGAGGCAGAGAGATCACATTTTATCTATACACAGGAAGCAGAAAGAGAGAACAGGAAGTGACACAAAGTTAAAGAAAACCTCAAAGCCTTCCTCCGGTGGTGTACTTCCTCCTTAAAGGCTCTGTTGCCTCCTCACACAGCACCAACTGGGGACCACGCGTTCAAATACATGAGCATGTTGGAGACATTTTCATGCAAACCACCACATTCCAGCCCTGGTCCCCATAGTCTAATGGTCATGCCATAATGGAAAATGTACTTAATCCAATTTCAAAAGTCTCCAAAGCCTTTAGCATTCTCAATACTGGAGGCAGGTGGGTCTCTGAGTTTGAGGCCAGCCTGGTCTACAGAGTGATTCCAGGACAGCCAGGGTTACTCAAACAACCATGTCTCGACCTCAACATAAAGCCAGCCACACTGAACCTTATAGAAGGGAAAGTGGGAAATACACTTGAACACGTTGGCACAGGAGACCACTTCCTAAATATAATCCCAGCAGCATAGAAACTGAGAGAAAAAAATTAATAAATGGGACCTCCTTCTTTAAAGCAAAGGACATGGTCAACAAGACAAAACAACAGCCTACAGAATGAGAAAAGATCTTCACTAACCTACCACATCAGACAGAGGTCTGATCTCCAAAATATACAAAGAACTCAAGAAATTGCTCACCAAAAGAACATATAATCCAATTTAAAAAAAATGGAGTACAGACCTAAACAGAACACTGTCAACAGAGGAATCTAAAATGGCTGAAAGACACTTAAGGAAATGTTCAACATCCTTAATCATCAGAGAAATGCAAGTCAAAACAACTCTGAGATTCCATCTTACACCTGTAAGAATGGCTAAGATCAAAAACACTGATGACAACTTACGCTGGGGAGGTTGTGGGGAAAAGGGAACACTTCTGCATTGCTGGTGGGAATGCAAGCTGGTACAACCCCTTTGGATGTCAGTGTGGCGATTTCTCAGAAAATTACGAAACAACCTTCCTCAAGACTCAGCAACACCACTTTTGGGTATATATCCAAAGGATGCTCAACTGCGCCGCGAGGACATGTGCTCAACTATGTTCATAGCAGCATTATTTGTCATAGCCAGAACCTGGAAACAACCTAAATGCTCCTCCCCACTGAAGAATGGATAAGGAAAATGTGGTACATTTATATAATGGAGTACTACACAGCAGAAAAAAATAAATACATCTTGAATTTTGCAGGAAAATGGATGGAGCTAGAAAACATTATTCTGAGTGAGGTAACCCAAACACAGAAAGACAATTATCATATGCACTCACTCATAGGTGGTTTTTAAACATAAACCAAAGAAAACCAGCCTACAAAGCACAATCCCAGAGAATTTAGACAACAATACGGACACTAAGAGAGACTTACATAGATCTAATCTACATGGGAAGTAGAAAAAGACAAGATCTCCTGAGTAAATTGGGAGCATGGGGACCTTGGGGGGAGAGTTGTGGGGAGGGGAGGCAGGAAGGGGAGCAGAGAAAAATGTAGAGCTCAATAAAAAATCAATAAAAAAGAAGTTAAATTACAATTAAAAAGAACATTTGTGCAACGAAAAAGAAAAAAGAAAAAGAAACCATGTCTCAAATAAAACAAAAGACCACCTAAATAGTCTCGTGGCCGTTTAAAAGTCTAATGTTTCAAGCCGGGTGGTGGTGGTGCACGCCTTTAATCCCAGCACTAGGAAGGCAAAGGCAGGCAGATCTCTGTGAGTTCCAGGCCAGCCTGGTCTACAAGAGCTAGTTTGCAGGACAGGCTCCAAAGCTACAGAGAAACCCCGTCTCGAAATACAAAACAAAAAACAGAAGTCCAATGTTTCTTTTGAGACTGAAAAGAATCTTAATCTCTCTATCTCTCTTTAAAGATTGATTTATTTTGTGTACAGTGTTCTGCCTGCATGTATGCCTGCATATCAGAAGAGGGCACCAGATTTCATTACAGACAGTATGAGCCATCAGATAGTTGCCGGGAATTAAATTCAGGACCTCTGGAAAGGCAGACAGTGCACTTAACCACTGAGCCATTTCTTCAGTTCCTCAAAAGAATTCCTTGGGGGCTGGAGAGATGGCTTAGTAGTTAAGAGTGTTTGCTGTTCTTCCAGAGGATTCAAGTTCAATTCCCAGCACCCATATACCCACGTGACAGCTCACAATTGTCTGTAACTACAAGATCTGACACCCTCATGCAAACATACATACAGGCAAAACACCAATTCACATAAAATCAAAATAAGTAAAAATTAAAAAAAGAATCTCTTACTGTATAACTGTAGCACTCTGTACAAATGAAAATTGAGAAAAGCAAACAAACAAAAACCCTTTCACATAAAGGCGCAGAACCACACACCCGTTACAAAAAGTTGGAGTCAGGGAACAGTCAGACCAAATCTTGTAGTTCCAGGTCAGGGATCTGGGACTTCAATTTCAAAGATGGCTCTGCTCCTCCAGCATGACTGCCCACAAACAGACATCTCTTTCTTGGATGGGATCCACTCCCTGTATGAAGCTTTCCTTGGCAGATACCTCAAGGCTCTGGCATTTTCAATATCTTGGGTTTGGTGTCTCCACTGCAACCCAGGCTTCACTTACACCGCTTCATGAAATTGCCTCCTTTTTTCCTTTTCTCTTTCTTTTCTTTTTTCTTCAAGACAGGGTTTCTCTGTAGCTTTGGAGCCTGTCCTGGAACTCACTCTGTAGACCAGACTGGCCTCGAACTCACAGAGATCCGTTTGTTTCTGTCCCCTGAGTGCTGGGATTAAAGGCATGCACCACCACCACCCGACTTTTTTTTTTATTTTTGAGACAAGGTTTCTCTGTCTGTAACTTTGGAGCCTGTCCTGGAACTCACTCTGTAGGCCAGGCTGGCCTCGAATTTACAGAGATCTGCCTGTCTCTACCTCCCGAGTGCTGGGATTAAAGGTGTGTGCCACCACCGCCCGGCCGAAATGGCCACCTTGCTGGGACTCTGACCCTGCCATATATTGCCTGGTGTTATTGGCTCTTTAAAACTGTAGAGGAAGAATCCATGACCCCTCCAATCTTGCAAATTTCTTATCTTCACAACCAATATTCCATAGATAAACTGCCACGTTTGCTGCCTGCTCAGGATGAACCACAGGCTCCTGTATACAAAGGCAAACACTCTGTATGCCAATAACTCCCTGAGAGGGCAATGTGTGTAGCAGTGAGAATAACGCCAAAGCCTCCATGGTGACACTAGGCAGGTGGAATGTCTGCCAAAGAAAGCCACGAGCACAAGGCCGAGTTAGCCATGTGACCGCGACTAGCAAATTCCCAAGCCCTCCAGATTCTCTCTCTCTCTCTCTCTCTCTCTCTCTCTCTCTCTCTCTCTCTCTCTCTCTCTCTCTCTCTCTCTCTCTCTCTCTCTCTCTCTCTCTCTCTCTCTCTCTCTCTCTCTCTCTCTCTCCAGGGTTTCTCTGTGTAGCCCCGGCTGTTCTGAACTCACTACAAAGACTAGACCAGGACTGAACCTGCAGAGATCTGCCTACCTCTGCCTCCCAGATGCTGGGATTAAAGACATGCGCCATCATGCCTGGCTAGGTTTTTTCATTTTTACAGAGGCTCATAGGCAAGTTTACTTTGAATCTCAGAAGAGACTTGGAACAATGTTGAAGCTGTTAGGAGATGGGGTGGGTTTCCTCATCAGGACCAATTAATGAAAGTAAAGCACAGAGTACCCAGGTTCAATTTCCAGCACCCATTAAAAGAAAAAGAAACGGGAAACACAAATGAATGGAAAAGCATGAAATGAAAGAAAGAGAAACTGAGGGAATTCTCTAAGAGGCAGGCACAAACAGGAAAAGAAACTCAAGAGTGGGAGGAAAATAAGAAGTTTCATTCATGGGAAATATATAGAGCTCGGGTGTAGTGGGGAAGTGATGGACTTGTTTCCGTTATATATTTGCCTTTCTTCTCTGGGATGCTTGTTGGTGTCCTTTAATGTTCTAAGAATTTAATTTTCTTTTTAAAAAAGATTTTATTTATTTATTATGTATACAACTGTTCTGCCTGCATGTATGCCTGCAGGCCAGAAGAGGGCACCAGATCCCACTACATATGGTAGTGAGCCACCATGTGGTTGCTGGGAATTGAACGCAGGACCCGTGGAAGAGCAACCAGTGCTCTTAACCTCTGAGCCATCTCTCCAGTCAGTCCTGTATTCTAAGAATTTAATTTTCTGTGTGACTTGTCAACATGCAGATATGTCCAGCCACTGACATTGCAACACAGTGCTGTCATCTAAACATTTGTGACTGAGCACCCTTGAGCATGGGCTTATAAGCCTGAGTCTCAGGGTCTTTTCCTAGTTTGGTGGTCATGCTGAAGGATTAAAATATATTTCTGCGTTTCTTCCAACATTCCTGTGGTGTTATGCTTTATGATTAAGATATTTACTCTCTTTGAAATATATTTGAATGTGAAGTGAGCATAAACTGCATTTATTGGGGTATTTAATTTATATTTACCAGGAAGATTAATTTCTAATGTTCCTTTCTATACTTCTGCATTTGTTTTCATATCAGTTTTATGAAAGGCATTTGAAAGCATCATCTTTTGCTGTATTTTAAAGTATTTTGTATAAAGTCAAGACTATTTAGTCCTGCTGAGCAGTGGCGGCACAGGCCTTTACTCCCAACACTTGGGAGGCAGAGGCAGGCGAATCTCTGTGAGTTCAAAGCTAGCCTGGTCTACAAGAGCTAGTTTCAGGACAGGCTCCAAAGCTATGCAGAAACCCTGTCTTGAAAAACAAACAAAAACAAACAAAAAAAACCAAACCAAACAAAACAACAACAAAAAACAATACACACACACAGAGAAAAAAGAAAAAGGAGAAAAGACTATTTTGTCCTAGAAAATGACAGAGCTTGCCAGGAGAACAGGCATGTTCTAGAGCTTTCTTTGTTTAAAGATTTTAAATTATTTATGCTATTTTCTTAATTATTCTTAGACAACAGATTTTAGAACTAGCAATGTATGTCTTCCCTAGCATGCCCAAAGCCTGGAATTCCATCCCAAGGGCAAAAAGAAAAAATGAGAGAGAGAGAGAGAGAGAGAGAGAGAGAGAGAATGTGTTTTGTTGTTATTGTCACCTAGGTACAGTAGTTTGTATGATGTGTCCTCCATAGTCTCATTTGAATACTTGGTCCCCGGTTGGTGACACTGTTTCAGAGGTTAAGAAGTGTGGAAGAAGTTTGTCACCGGGGACGGAATTTGACAGTTTAAACATTCAAGGCACTCTCAATTCATTCTTTCTACTTTATATTTGTAGTTCAAGATGTAGTTCAAGAGCCTCTCGGCTCTGCCATCATGGACTCCAATCTCCTGGACCAAAAACTCAGATAAACTCTTTCTTCTGCAAGTCACCTTGCCATGGTAACATCACAGCAATGGAAAAGTAGCTAACGCACTGGGTAAGGTATCACATTCACTTGGGCGGCTGAAACAGGAAGATCTCGTTTAAATGCTTGCCACAGAAGCATGAATAGCCAAGTTCTACCCAGAACCTGCATTTTAAAAGTGGGGCATAGCTGGGCACTGGTGGTGCACACCTTTAATCCCAGCACTCGGGAGGCAGAGGCAGGCGGATCTCTGTGAATTTGAGGCTAGCTTGGTCTACAGAGCGAGTTCCAGGACTGGCTCTATAGCTACAGAGAAACCCAGTCTTGATAAACCAAAAAAATAAAAAGTAAAAATAAAAAAATAAAAGCGGGGCATGATGGCATGTTTTTTTTATTTTTTTATAATCCTAGTACTGGAGAGAGAGATGAGCAGATCCCCAGGCTTGCGGGCTAGCTTTCCTTGATAGTGAGAGAATCCATGTATGTGTGTGCCTGCTTACATTCATAAGCATGCACACGCTCCACAAGAGGCGTGGAAATTAAGCAGGCTCTGTTTCTTCAGTTCTGGTAGGGAAACTGTATATCAGGGTTTCCCACATTCGTCTATTTTAGTATATTGGCATGAAGCCTCTGTATTTATTTGTGTCGTTGTCCCTTTATCATGAACAATTTCACCAGTAATTTAGTTTTACTGATCCCTGACTCTGGGATTACAGGCAGTTGTGAGATGCCCTGTGTGTGTGCTAGGATTTGAACGTGTCCTCTGCAGGAACTTTTAACTACTGAGCCATTTCTCCAGGCCCCTCTCGCTCTTCTGAGAGGTTTCACTCGGTAGCCCTGGCTGGCCTTGAACTCAGAGTTCCTCCTTCCCCGCCTCTTTGCCACTGTAGGAATTCAGCAGAGCTGCCGTACCTGGGGTGGACGTTAGAATGAACAACTGATATTTTCTTTCTAGAAGTACTTTGACCTTGAATTCTTGTGGGAAACAGATTGCTTTGATGAAGGGGCATTGTAGCCATCCCATGATTTTGGTCACAAGACACGTCAGGCACACCTGAGGCTCCTGTGTTATTGTGTATTGCAAACTATACATAATACAGAATTAGAGTAATGGAGGTGTGTGATGCTCTCCTTCCATAGATTAGGGACCATGGTGTAAGAAAATACTCTGTAACTTTCAAAAAATTCGCCTTGGTGTGGCTGTTTGGGGTTTGGAGACTGAACCTTCCTGCTGCATTTAGGCCTTAAATTTCATCTTGAAGTGCTTTCTTTCTTCAACTGACCCATGCTACATGGTGCTGCCTGACCCCTCTTGAATGTCGAGATTAAGGTGTGCACCACCATACCTAGTCCTCCACCACCATACCTAGTTCTCCACCACCATACCTAGTCCTCCACCACCATACCTAGTTCTCCACCACCATACCTAGTCCTCCACCACCATACCTAGTCCTCCACCACCATACCTAGTCCTCCACCACCATACCTAGTCCTCCGCACCATACCTAGTCCTCCACCCACCATACCTAGTCCTCCATCACCATACCTAGTCCTCTGCCCCAGGCCTTGACCTAGGATTTACTCTGTAGTCTAGACTGGCCTTGAACATTGCTGGGATAATAACCAGGAGCCCTCATACTTGGTTTTCTTCTTCAAATTCCCGTTAGATTTATTTTATTCTTCTCAACTTCCTAAGTGTCTTAGTTACTTCTGTGTTACTGTGAAGAGATACTCTGACCAAGACAATGTATAATAAAAAGAATTTATTGACGCTCATGGTTCCAGAAGGTGAGTCCATGACTATTATGGTGGGGAACAAGGCAGGGGTGGTGCTGGAGCAATAGCTGAGAGGTCACATCCTCTCTACAAGCAGGAAAGAGAGAGAGAGAGAGAGAGAGAGAGAGAGAGAGAGAGAGAGAGAGAGAGAGAGAGAGAGAGAGAGAGAGCGCTAATTGGGAATTGTGTGAGTTTTGGAAACCTCAAAGCTCACCCCCAATGACACAACTCCTCTAACAAGGCCACGCCTCCTAATCCTTCCAAACCTGTCCACCAACAGGGGACTAAGCATTCAAATATGTGAGCCTATGGGGGCCATTCTCATTCAAACCACCACAGTAAGATAAATTTAACTCACTAACTTTTAGACTGTTTTCTTCTGATGAGCATTTAAGAAAGTAGTTTATTTTAACCACCTATTGAGCAGAATACCACAAGGTTTTACTTACGCTATTGTTCTCTAAAATATTATAATCATATTATTTTCATGAGTTCTATTCATTTACTTACTGGGTTTTTTGAGACAGGGTTTTAGGTAGCCCAGGCTGGCTTTGAACTCTCTGTGTAGCTGAGCAGATCTTGAACTTTGGGCTCACCTTCCACTTGCTAAAAAATTCACAGGTGTGCTACCATATCTGACTCTAAACATATGCTCTATTTTTTTAATCCTTTTGTAGTTTAATCACCTTTTGGAGACTATATCATTAGTAAATAACATATAGTCTTATTTTGGGGGGGTATTTTGTTTTCAGTAGAAGTTCATATAGCCTAGGTTGGCTTTAAATTTGCTGGGTAACTGGAGATGGCCTCCAGCTGAAGCCCACAACCACAGCTCCTCCCAGACATTTCAGTTCCCAGGCACACTTCCAAATTTGCATGCCAACATTTGTGTGTGCTTTCTCTCTTTTCTTAACTTCATGAGGCATGATGATGATGATTATTATACTGTCACGTGGCCAGTTTTTCAATTTGCCCACTTTGGCTTTTGTTAGACTCTCTTCTTCTCCTTCTTCTTCTCTCCTAGATCTGCTTGAGAGACAGGAGTTTACCAGATAGACCAGGCTGGCCCAGAGATCACAATCCTTCTGTTTTAGTCTTGAATGTGTGCTTACAGACATGAACCCTCATACCCATCATTATTCTCCTACATTTCAGTTTTTTTTTTTAATTTATTTGAGACAGGGTTTCTCTGTGTAACAGCCCTGGCTGTCCTGGAACTCACTTTGTAGACCAGGCTGGCCTCGAACTCATAGAGACCCACCTGCCTCTGCTTGAGTGCTGAGATTAAAGGTGTGCGCCATCACACCTTATGTTACACTTTATATTTTAAAGCACACATCTGTGACTCTATGATGAATATGCACACTCAAAGTCTGCAGAGGCAAACCACTACTTTGCATATCTAGAAAATGTCTCTGTTTACTTTTTAAAATTTATTTTCAACTGTCTATCTGTACACATGTGTGCACATCCCCTCAGAGACCATCCTTTGGGGTTGGAGTTACAGGCAGTTGTAAGCCATGTGATATGGGTGCTGTGACCCAAACGGGTCCTGCAAGAGCAGTACACAGTTTTAATTGCTAAGCCATCTCTCCAGCCCCTATTTACTCTTTATTTTTAAAAACTATTTTGACTGATCAAAGAACTGATTGGGGAAAGTTTTTACTGATCAAAAAGTTGGCAATCATTCCTTATAGCACCTGAACTATCTTCAAGTATTGTTATCTCACCACCTTCTAGCTTCTGTTATTGTTAGTAATAAATCGTCTGTCATTCTTATTGTGACACATATCAGGCCTTTTAAAAACATTATGTTATTATTTTCTAAATTATATGTATGTGTCTGTGAGTACCCGTGGAAACCAGAAGAAGGTATGGGATCTCCTGGGGCTGGAGTTACACACGGTTGTGAGCTGCCTACGTGGGAACTGGGAACCAAGTTCAAGTTGTCGAAAAAGTAACATGTTTTCTTGGCCACTGAGCCAGCTCTTACAACTCTAAGGTCTTCTAAAAATTGTTGCCCAGCTATCTATGACTTTGTTTTGTTTTACCTAGTTTTGCTTCTGATCTGTAGTTTTTCCATAGCAGGACTAGATGCTGTTTTTAATTTATTGTGCTTGAAATTTATTGGGTTTCTTCCACCAATACATTGAATTCTTTCCCCCCCCCCCCCCCCCTTTTTTTGGCTGTCTTTGTCTCCTTCTTGACACAGGGTCTCATACACCCTTGGCTGGCCTGGAATTTGCTCTGCAGCCCAGGTTAGACTTGAATTGAAACTTACTTTAGTTCTAAAGCATGCTTAATCTTATTATTCTTAATTCTTATTTATTCAATTATTGCTCCATCAGGACTGTTTTTCTTTGTGGCTGAAAAGGACTCAGAGAATAAAGTCATGCAAAAGTGAGGACCAGAGTTGGATCCCTAGAGCTCACAGGAAAAACTGGGGAAGCATGGTAGCCCACCTGTAATGCCTGGAGGCATGATAGCCTACCTATAATGGCAGGGGAGGGGTGGTAGCAGAGACCAGGGATCCCTGGGGCAAGCTGGGTAGTCACACTGTCTAGAATTGGTGAGCTCCAGTCCAACAAGAGGCTGTGACTTAATAAATAAAGTGGAGAGCAATGGAGGATAACACCCAACCTCAACGTTGGGCCTCTACATATACGTGTACACCTGGGCATACTCACATAGCTGTGCTCCTATACATGTGAACACATACATGTACATCACACATGCAAAAAATTTTGGTGTTGTTTTCAAGTAAAAGTCTCTCACTATGTAGCTCTGACTGTCTCAGAACTATGTAGACCAGGCTGGTCTCTAACTCACAGAGATCCTTTGGTCTCTGCCTCCCGAATGCTGGGACTAAAAGTGTGCTCCACTATGCGTGCTAAAAAAAAAAAAAAGGAGAAAGAATATTAATGTTCCTAGACACACAGAGCAATGAACAGAGGAGTTAGATAAACAGAAGAGAGTTCACAGCACACCTTCCTCATTCCCCCATTCGCCACTGACTTTTACTTTTTATGTGTTTTACCAACTGTAAATGGTAAAACAGAGGCCCAGCCGAAAAGACCTTTAGTAATCATAACAGACAAGCCATGGACCGGAGGTACAGACAGGTTGCAGAGTGCTCACTCACCAAGCTTCTTCAAGATCCTGGGTTGGTGCGGAGAGGGGGCTCTGGAAAGCACTATCAGGTTTCCAGTGTTTCCTTTCTTCCTAAGACCACACACAGTCATGCACACCTGCAATCCCACCACTAGGGAGACAGAGGCAGAGGGAGGCAGAGTTTGAGGTCAGCCTGAGCTACACAGTAGTAAATAAATTAAGTAAATGAATTAAGGGTTGTAAACTGAGACACATCACTCAGCCAGTAATCCCCCGGAGCAGGCAAAACACAGCCAACTGCCTTTGCTTTTCTTGTCAGCATCTGAACACAGTAAAGACTCTTTAAAATCCAGTAATTTTAGTTGATTTGGGCATGTGGTTCTAATATTTAGTCTGAAGCACTCAGAGAAATGTAAGCTTTATATTGTAGTTATCTGAATTTTTATTTTTGTATTGAATTTATAATATGGAAGCATATTTGATTTCCAGAAATTATTTGGAAAAAAAAATGCCCTTGGAGAGGAATTTTTTTGGGGGGGCAATTAAAAAAATTTTTAATTAGTTTTATCTTGATCTAAAGAATTCCTATTCTCTTTCTTTTAGGGACTTTTGTTTTCAATGTTTGTTTTGAGACAGACTTTTGTAGTCTAGACTAGCCTAGAGTTCCCTGCATAGCTGAGGGTGACCTTGAACTCTTGGTCTTCTTCTGACGCCCAAGTTCCAGAATTACAGGCATGTACTGCTACGTGAGGGTACTGATGTTTTAAATATAACTGCTTTTTTCAACTTTTAAAAGCATTACTAGGTGAACGAGATGGCTCAGAAGGCCAAGCCTGACAACCTGAGTGTGATCCCTAGGCCTACTTGATGACAAGAAAAGATGGATTCTTTCAAATTTTCCCCTGACCTCTTTACATATGCTGTGGCATGCATGTCCTTACAAACTAACAAACAAGTATTTTAAAATGTTAAACATCATTTAAAATTATATATTTTCTTCAAAATAGTGCTTTGACTTATCACCAAGACTTAGTTTGATATTTTATTTTTATTAAATTTTTTTTTCAAGACAAGGTTTCTCTATGTACCCCTGACTATCCTGGAACTCACTCGGTTGTAACATGAGGTCCTGCTAGTTGGGGTTTATGTCCTGCCCAGTTCCCCACAGCCGGCAAGCCCCAAAGAAAATCATACAGAGATCTCTATAAGTTATAAAGCTGATTGGCCCATTAGCTCAGGCTACTAATTAGCTCTTGTAGCTTATATTAACCCATTATTTTGATCTATTTTTGCCATATGGCTCGGTACCTTTTTCAGCTGGCAGGTCACATCCTGCTTCCTTGGTGATCTGCATAGCACTGGGAGAAATCAACTTCCTCCTTCCCAGAATTCTCCTGTTCTCATTGCATCATTTCTACTTTCTGTCTGGTTTTCCCACCTATACTTTCTGCCTGGCCAATCAGCGTTTATTTAAAACATAATTGACAGATTACAGACAATTCTTCCGTACCACTCGGTATACCAGGCTGGTCTCAAATGTGGAGATCCCCCTGCCTCTGCCTCCCAAGTGCTGGGAATAAAGGAATGGCCATCACTGCCCAGCTAGTTTGATATTTTCATTATTGTTCTTTTAAATGCTTTAAAACCTTTTTTACATTATTATTGTGTGTATGAGTATTATTGTGGGACATGAGTACTTGGTGGCAGGTACTTTGTCTCTTTGATTGGCAATGGCATGTGCAATAGTCTGTCCTGTCCCTTTAAGAGACAAACCCTGCCCACTTCCTACCCTGTCCCCTTAGGCAAGCAGATCTTCCTTCTGCTTCCAGCCTGAAGTTCCTTCCTTTCCATCTCTCTCCTGAAGAGGCAATTTCTGCCTCTCTCCCTTCTCTCCACTTCTCCCCTTTCCCCTTCCCCTCTCTCTCTCTTTCTCTTTTTCTCCCTTCTCTCCTTCCTCTCTTTTCCTTTCCCCTCCATAACCACTAAATAAATACCCACTTTCTCTACATGGCATGTCTAATAGGTCTCTGTCTCTCACCTGCTGTGTGGCTCTCTGCCTGGTACCAGCTGCCTTCATGGCCCGCTATGGTCTTGTGGCCTGCTGCCTGCTGCTGCCACTCGGAGGACAGTGCCATTTAAGTTTTACCATAACATTTGGTGCTCGTGGCTTGACCAGCTTCTTTCCACATTCCTTCCTGCCCATGGGCACGCTGGCTGAGGACACGTGGAACCCTGGGCTCGGGAACCAGGCTTCTTCACAACAGCTCTGTGTTCTATCTGCCTGAACGCTGACCTCTACGCACACCAAAGCTTTGGTGGTGAGTTTTCCCCTTCTGGTCAGCCAATCACAGCCTTCATGGCTACAGTTGAGACCTTCACTGACATTCATCTCTGGTTGCTTCCCATAGCTAAAAAACATGATCAGACAACCCAGGGTTAGTCCTCCCATGCTAGCACTGCACACACTGTGCAGTGCATAAGATTTGAGGCCCGGGGTCTCTCAGATCTCTCAGATTTTTTTCTCCTTTCTTTTTCTTTTTCTTTTCTTTCCTTTTAGACCACTCATAAGTGGTCGCCACCTTGAGAGACTGCTCGGAGTGGCCTCTAGCCTCTCTGGCTTTTGAGTCGCCTGGACCAGAGCCAGTCAGGCTTCAACACCCCACCTACAGAGAGGAGACACCCTCCTATAGCCTCTGTCGTGTTTTCTCAGGTTTTCACATTTCAGCTACGGTATAAACCCTCAAATTATGAGCCACCTGCTGGTGAATGCTCTGCCAGTGTCACACTGGCTCAGGTTTTCCTCAAACTGTCCCTGCCACTGCTATAGCTGGTCCTGTGGAAACCAACAAGATTAGTCAGATTCACAAGGCAGCTGATTTTCCAGCCTTTGCTCCCCACCGGCTTGTGGTGTGGTGGCTCGGCAACAGGGCAGATTACACCTCTAGGTCTCTCTTGTTATTATATTTAAAACTCCTGTGGCTCAAAAAAAAAAACATGGCGTCTCCATACTACTTGTGGCAGCTGGCATTTTGGCTGCGGTCAGGTGACCTTACTGCCATCTTAACTGAGAGCCAAGTGACTTAACCTCTATCTTAACTGATGGCCAGGTCAGATGACCAAGTCCTACCACCTTTACTGAGGTATTCCCTGCCTGGTTCCCCGGTGCTGATTCTGTTGCATGCGTGTTTTGTGCAGCGGCATGCCTTTGGTAGGGCCCACCAAAGCATCCAGTTCACCCAATTCCTGTTCACTCTGTGTATGTGTGCATACATGTAACTTAAATGCACCTATGTTTACTGTTAAATGTTATAATTGTATGTTCATTGCATCTCATTTCAGACTACAAAACTATAAGCCTTATGTTTTAAATTGGTATGTACTTTTAAGTCTCTTATTCCAACCCTGCTTTACCTGTTAAATTGAGATCCAGTACAGTCAAGCTTGGACCCAGCTCTCCAGGCAGATTCTATACTGCAGTTATAATTCATCTATACCTGGTAAACAGCCCTCAACTGCTCAGAGATCTGGGGAATAAGGCATTTAAATGATTAATTATTAAAAAAAAACTTTTCACTGGCTCCTAGCAGCAGCTCTCTATTTCCTCCAAAGAAGACAGAAAACAAATGGGCACAGAACATCCATCCACAATTCACTTCAACTGCCAAGAGCTGACCACTGGGAAAAACTGTCTTTCATCTAAACTGAAGATCTCCAGAGAGTGGACAGAATTGTTGGAATCAACAGCCTAGCTGCTCAGGTCAAGGTAGGCTTGTCTTCCTTGATTTCTTAGCCCACAGGATCTTCTGATGCCTGGCAGGCCCTGTGCTAAAACAGCAAAAGAAAAATATGACCCTCAGTGACCATGGAGGACCCTGAGGAGTAGCTCTAGTTGCCAACCAAGTAAGTTCTCTGTTGTTGTTTAATTAATAACTCAAGTAAAATTTTATCCTTCTCCAAGATCTCTGATGCGTTTGACAGCTGAGAGGTTTTGTCATTTAAAAGGACAGCTTACCAAACAAATTTCTATAAGTTTATATATATCAAATCTCTCTCATGCTGCCTTCCATAGTCTTAAAGATACTTTTCATTATGCAAAAAATATCTGTCACAGTCATTCTGATATAAATATGCTACTGTTAAAACCTATGTTTTCACAAACCCAAAAAATTCTTGTGAGTTCCAGGGAACCGAATTGAAGGATCCACCTTAAACAGGTCAGATACACCCCTCTTGATTCCCTGGTCCTAAAAATTTTTTTCCTATACTAAACTTTGACCTCTTTTCTGGAAATACTTTAAACAGGTCTAAGAGATATTGGACATTTCCAAACCACAAACACCAGACAGAAGCAAAGAGACCAGCTACCCCAGAATGTAACCAGCACCCAGCTTTCTCAAGTCCCTGACAAGATGATGCCCACAAATAAGCAGGAAGCAGTCTTGAGAATCTGCAGCCCCCAATTACTTTAACCTATTGTGCCTAAACTCCCACCTTTTCATTATAAAAAAGAGATGGGAATGTAATGATCTGTCCTGTCCCTTTAAGAGACAAGCCCCACCTACTCCCTACCCATCCACTGCTGAGGCAAGCAGATCTTCCTTCTGCTTCCAGCCTGATCTCCTTCCTTTCTGTCTCTCTCTCCCAAAGTGGCAGCTTCTGCCTCTCCCTTCTCCCCACTTCTCCCCTCCCCTCCCCCATTTCTCTCTCTCTGCCTCTCTTTGCTCTTCTCCCTTCTCCCCTTCTCCCCTCTCCTTTCCCCTCATTAACCCACTAAATAAATACCCACTTTCTCTGCATGGCCTGCCTAATAGGTCTCTGTCTCTCACCTACCACACCCTGCTGACCTCTCAGGGAACTGCGCCATTTTATTTTTACCATAACAGTGTGAGTTAAAATTGTGTGCTCAATTTTACTTTTATTTTTCTCATTATAGGCCAATTGTGATACGAGGTATTTAGCTAATTTGTATGTTTTTATCATTGCTGATATTTTTCCTGTGTCATAATTCTCCCTTCCTTGGTGGATCTTTCATCTGAAGTTCTACTTTTCTGACTTTAATTTTGCTATCCTCGTTTGCTTTTCCTGTAAGTGCAGTTTGCCTTCACCTATTTCCTTTCTTTCAACATTGGGTCTCACTAAGTAGCCCAGGCTGGCCGAAAACTCACAGAGACCTGCCTGCCTCTGCCTCTCAAATGCTGGGAGTAAAGGCGTGCTCCATTGTACCTAGCTTTGTTCATTTTCCTGTGTTTATCCTTTCTTGGCCTTTGGCTTCTAAATGTCTGCATTAGTAACATATTGTACAACTCGTCCTGTGATTTATGTTCCTTTGCCTTTTAGGGCCTGTTTTCACTGTTGATTTTAATCTTAGTTTCTATTTCATGCTTCCTCCTTTTTATTGTTCCTTCAAGTCTTTGGTTTTTGCTTTGTTTCTGTTATCTTTTGAATCAATCTGGAGAGGAAATGATTACCTCACCCAATATCTGGAAGTCAAGAGATTTGCAGTGTGGTCCTGGCACTCTGTCATGGGTTGCATAGGATGCTACCTGGTGCTTTGGTCTTCTGAACATGTCATAGGGCTGGATTCTTGGCTTCCAGCCCCACCCATGGTCTTCTGTCTGAATGTCTTGGCTCATTGGTGGCTTGGTCAGTGGTCCCATTCCCTAACAGCCCCTGAATGTGGTCAGCTGGCTGACCCCAGAGGGAAGCACGATCCATCCAGGAGAGAAGGAGAAAACATGCTGGAAGTCTCGGTATCTTTTGTTGGGGTCTGTTTTTTGAGATAAGATCCCATATCATCCCAACTGGCCTGGAACTCACAGAGATCAGTCGCCTCTGCCTCCCAAGTGTTGAAATTAAAGGCATGTGCCACCATGTCCAGCAATATCCTTAATCCTGTATTTACACACTTACAGGTGTCTAATAAAAATTAGTCTTTACATTGTACAGTTGGCAGTTTGGTACATTCTCACTTTTTTTCCTTTCATTTTTGAGATGGGGAATTCCTATGCTCCCCAGGTGGTCTTGAACATGTAGATGCCGTCTGTGATTCTCCTGCCCTGCTTCAGCTTCCCTGAGCACTGCAATGGCAGGCACCCACTGCCACACACACACACACACACACACACACACACACACAAACACACACACACACACACACACACACACACAACCCCTTGCGGCTTCTTATGTATTCCACAAGTGTTTCTGATTATTTATTTATTTATAAATTTTATAATTTCTAAAATTAATCTTTTATATATTTTCAAAATGTTAATTTAGACTTACCAAGGACTGTACTAAATATTATCCTATTGATCAGGATTTCACCAGAAAAAAAGAATCAATATAAGATACTTATCCCATGGTAGATGGAATCAATTAATTCTTGGAAGTTGTCCTCTGACCTCTTCCATGCTCTGTGGCATACTTATAACGCATACATCATATAAACACACATACACACAAATAATAAAATTAAGTTTTAAAAATAAATAGTTTGTTTATTTTGAGACAGGGTCTCTCTATGTAGCCCTGGTTGTCTGAAACTTGTATAAACCAACTAGCCATTGCACTCACAGAGATCCACCTGCCTCTGCCTCCTGAGTGCTGGGATTAAAGGTATACACCATATGCCTGGCTATAAGTATATTTTTTTAATAAGTAATTTTAAAAAGTAGATTTTTTTTCAAGGAAACAGGTTATGAGCTAATATAGGCAAACTAAAAAGCCAAACCCCATGGAGCAATAGGCTCTTCAGGCAGGCTTAACCCTTTGGGACGCAAAAGTTTCAGTTCATAGGTTCTTCTAGGTTCTGTTTTTATAAGACCTTGAAACAAACTGAAACAGACCAGCAGGGAATATCTAAAATAATCTCCATCACCAAACAGCCTGAGTTCACCAGCCAACACCAAACAGCCCGAGTGCACCAGCCACTACCACCATTGTGGTAGCTTCCCTAACTGTAACATCAGGGCCTGCTTGTTGGGGTTTTTGTCCTGCCCATTTCCCACAGCCAGTAAGCCCCAAAGAAAATCACACAGAGGTCTCCGTAAGTTATAAACTGATTATCCCATTAGCTCAGGCTTCTTATTAACTGTTATAACTTATATAGCCCATTATTAGCCCATTATTCTTATCTGTGTTAGCCACATGGCTTGGTAGCTTTTTCAGTGGGGCAAGTCACATCTTCCTTCTTCAGTGTCTGGACAGGACTCGGGAGGAATGGGCTTTCTCCTTCCCAGAATTCTCCTGGTTTCATTGACCTACCTCTACTTCCTGTCTGGTTGTCCCACCTATACTTTCTGCCTGGCTACTGGCCAATCAGCGTTTATTTCAAACATAATTGACAGAATACACCTAACCTCAGCTCTGCTGTCACTAAGACGTGGTGCCAAACTGACACTGCTTTCTCGTCCACTTACCTACAGGTGAAGTCCACACCTCTGTGGTAAATATCTTTGTATCTCTAACTCCTTTACTTTTGTCTTAATTGTAAAATCCAGAGCTGCTTCAATTTTCAGATGGCCCATTGTTTTTAAGTGGTAAGGCTTAGATTATTTCATTTTTACTAGTAACTTAATTTCTAGTCTTAGAGTTAGCTAGTTAATTTTTATTTCTTCTGAGCTTTGTTTGTATCTAATTTCAGTTTTCAGGTGAAAAAATATTATTTTATAGAATAAAATTTTGGACGTATTTATTTTATTTTATGTGCATGAGTATTTTGCCTCATTTATGTTTGTGCACCACATGTGTGCCTAATGCCCATAGTGGTCAGCAATGGGCATCAGAGGCCCAGGAACTGGAGTTATGGATGGTTGTGAGCCAAAATGTCAGTGCTGGGAGCCGAACCAGAGTCCTCCATAAGAGCAGCAAGAGCTCTTAACCACTGTGCCACCTCTCCAGCCCCTAGTCTGTCCATCGGAAAAAAAAAATTACTTGAAACTGAAGGGAGCAGGCAAAAGCACCTTGGCCTGAGTACTGCCATGGACTTCAGACTCCATTTTACCTGTAGGGTGAAATAAAGATCAGGTTCCTAAGCTGTAGGGGAGCTGAGAATCTTGCAATGGCTGACCCACCTCCTCCCTAAACCATAGAAATAGTCATTGTGCATCTTTAGTTCTCTAGAAACATCATGGCTGTTCCTAACAGCAAAAAGAACAAATAAATCTGATTGGTTGGACTGAAAGGCTTGCATTGTATGTCAGTTGACAATGATGGAACACACAAGGAAGCCTCTAATCTCTGATTTCTGATTGGTGAATATTGCAACTGTAATTTGGCAGCAAATGTTTGCGATTTTTGTGCTTATAAACCCCGCTCTGCCCTTCTCGGGGCTGCCAGGAGAAACAAGGTGTGCAAGTCCTTATCCTACAGCCCTGGTCGATCGGTGATGCACTTATGCGGTGGATTAATAAAATCTTTGGAACCCTTGTGGCGCATAACGGGCTGGGGGTGACAGGACAAGTTATCCAGGGCATGACTCTTCTGCTTTTTTCACACTCGTTTAAAATCTCGGGGCTAAGAGGTGCAGCTCACTGGTATAGCAACTGCCTGCAATGTGTGGGAAATCTGGAATTTGAGCCCACAGGAAGAAATAAAAATAAAATGAAAAGAAGACCTATGCATATATACATACATAATTTCATATAAATATGTGTGTATATATATGTATATATATAAATAAATTTCCTAGATGTGTTTTTCTAAGTTATTTCCCATTTCATTAATTTTTTAAAGACTTATTTATTTATTATGTATATTAGAAAATATAGGTTGTTAATGAATAATCATCAACAATAGTCAAGCTTGTAGTCATGTTAATTAGATTTTCTAGATAAATAGTGATATATTTCAGTTAGATAGGCATTCCTAATATCTTTCAAAGACTACAGAATATTCAATTTAAATGTTTTAATAACTTAGAGCTTTTCATGACAATGAGACACATCTGCTCCTGGCAGCACCATCTATTTCAAAAGGAAGATGGGCATCGAAGAGGCTCCTTATGGAGTTTGATAGCCATTTGGGCAAGAAACTGCTCTTGCCTGGACTATTGCATAAACTGGACACAGAGAACCCATAGAGAGAGGACTGCTGAACTTGCCTAAATGTGAGATGATTCTTTGGGGTTCCTGACTTATGAAAGAGTCTGCAAGACATTCTGCAGGACACAGCAGATAGTCCCTGAACTGCCTTTGAAATTTCCTGCTTCATGGAAATGTCTGCTGGAAACTATGGGCCTGTAGGCTGAAGATGGATGCCCCAACGGTACAGAGGAACTTTGGGTCACTGTCCAGGAAGGGAAATGTCTCTGTGATTTCTAGAGTTTTATAAGTTGCTTACTTCTCATTTACTTAGGTAATATTATATCCTTCTGGAGTCTTTGATGGAGTTGAAGAATGGATAGATAGTTATAGTTTTCCTTAGTTATGATAAAAGATAAAGTAGATATAAATATTGTAACTATAATTCTTGCTTGATAACTGTTTTGTTATATGTAATTTTACTATGTTAATGTTAAAGCCTTTCTTTTTTGTTTAAACAGAAAAAGGGGAAATTATGGAGGATTCTCATTGGCTAATAAACAAACTGCCTTGGCTTTTTGATAGGGCAAAATTTAGATAGGTGGAGTACACAGAACAGGAAAAAGGAAGTGAGGTAGATGGCTCAGACAGTTGCCCCGCCTCTCCTCTCTGGGGCAGACTGCTGTGCCTCTCCTCAAGGAGAGAGATGCAATGAAGCCAGCTGCCAGGTCAGACATTCTGAATATTTCCCGGTAAGACACCACTCGTGGTGTTACATAGATTATTAGATATGGGTTAGTCAAGATGTGAGTAAGAGGCTGAAACTAATGGGCCAGACAGTGTATAGAAGAATACAATTTGTGTGTTGTTATTTCGTGTGTTAAGCTAGCCGGTGGCTGAGAGCAGGGTGGCGGGAAGCCGGCCTGCAGCTCCACACTACAGGGTTCTAGGTATCAGACTTGGGTTGTCAGCCTTGGCACCAGGCACTATTCCCCAGTAAACCATCTCTCTGGGCTATTTTGAGTTGGGGATCTCACTGTGTTACTCAGGTTGGTCTCATGCTCATGGGTTTAAATGATCTTCCTGTCTCAGTCTCCCAAACTGTGCACCATTGCACCCAGGGTAAAACAGGATGTCTCATCCTCAACTCTCCTGACCATAGAGAGCAGGAAGCAAATGGCAGAAAACGAGCTGCAAAGAATGGAATTGCTGCCTCTTCCTCTCCACTTTCTTTCTTAAGTTACAAATGGCTTCCGGCAAACAGGAAAATGTTGTCATTAATTTCATGTAGTGATGAGGTGAGCAGGCCTGCTTTTCATCCCGCCTGGATTTCACACAGCTAGCTTTACACCCGAAATAACAACACACAAATAGTATTCATTTAAACACTGCCTAGCCCATTAGCTCTAGCCTCTTACTGGCTAACTCTCATATCTTGCTTTAACCCATATTTAGTAATGTATGTAGCACCACAAGGTGGTGGCTTACCGAGGAAGATTCAGCATGTATGACCTGGTGGCTGGCTCCATGGCATCTGTCTCAGAGAGGAGAGGCATGGCATCTGCCTGAAGCATCTGCCTCACTGCCTACTTCCCAGCATTCTGCTCTGTTTACTCTGCCTACCTAATTTTCTGTCCTATCAAAGGGCCAAGGCAGTTTCTTTATTAACCAATGAAAGTAACACATAGACACTCCTCCATTAATTTCAAAACGGTGTCTTCAAGCAGCTTGTCAAATCTGAGGATCTGACCATGTTCTTTCTTAGGTTTTGTGTGTGTGTGCTGTTTAAGAAACTGAAAGGGGGGCAGAGAGGTGACCCAGCACTGAGAACACTAACTGTTCTTTCAGAGAATCCAAGCTGGAATCCTAGCAGCCACTTGGGGAGATTTACAACCACCTGTACCTCCAGCTTCTGGAGTGCCCCATGCCCAGTTCTGGTCCCTGTGGCACCCACATGCATATGTGTGTAAACACACAAACACAGACATACACATAAATAGATAAAATAACAAATATTTTAAAAAGAAATTAAGCAGTACATATATAGTAGAATTCACCTAATAAAAACCATTTATCTTTCCAACAGTGTCTATTACTTACTATATATTCTTTTCTTGTATACATTCTTGCATTCAATATATACTATAGTATATGCTCACATTCTGCCTATGAAAAACTTTATTTAAATGGGGACATACAGTAAATAGTATTCTGAAAATTGATTTTTCCATTCTATATTACTCATATTCACCTGTTGCTTAGCTTTTAGATATAACTCAGTTTGAATATACCTTTTTATTGACTGTTGCATTTTGTTTGGCTCTGGTTCTGGCATCCTGGCTGGGCAGTGAGGGAGTGAAAGGACAGACACACAGAGAGAAAGGCTGTGCTCACCATGATGGAGTGAGTCTACTGTACAGCCACAGCCCAGGGGGTAGTGCTAGCCTCTGGGGGAGCTTTCTCAGGTTGCATCATCTGGAGGAGGAAGCTACAGGTGCTAGTCTTTGCACACACAGGTCGATTGTGCCTAAAGACTAAACTTGCACACACTGTCAGCACTCTGAACAGAGGAAGACTTTTCTATCCCTCCGAGCCTCCCTCCTGGAGAAAGGAAGGAAGGCTTTGCCAGTTCAGACGGGTCTGAGGCATTGGTGTCCTTGACATGCCCATGTCAAACAATACGCAGTTACTCGGGGCTTCCTTGGAGTCCCATGACTGATGGACATGGAGAATTGTGTCTAGGGTCGTCTGCTGTGTTGTGCTGCCGTGAACATCCTCATACATGCCTCCCGCGTGCATACAGCGTGTTCTCTAGAGGGTGTGTGCTCTCTGATTCCTCCACTTCAGCACTGCCAGCCACCCCCACTGTGGTCCTCACCAGCAATTCTCCTCCTCGTGGCCTCACTAGCACTTGCTTTTGTAGACTTTAAAAGGATTTTCCATCTGATGCATATGACTGCGATTTAATCTTTGTTTAGACTTATGCTTCTCTTCACAAGTGGTGTGGCGACACCTTCCCTTCCGCTTATTGGCCTCTTGGCTTTCTTTTGGGGAGAGTCTTGTCCTTTACCATTTTTCTGTTAACCTCTTTTCTCATTTTCTTATCGATTTGTAAAGGCTCCTTGTGGATTCTGTGTGCTGACCCCTTGGGAGTTATGTGTATTGAGTCACATTCTCTTAGTCTGTGCTTGTTTTCCACTTAGAGAATTCTTGTTTTATAAGAGTTGTGGAGACAAAGTAAAAATTACTGGCCTTTCTCCTTAATGTTCATGTCTAAAGTAATAAAACTATTCACCAATAAGAAACTGAGTAGTAGGCTGGGCGGTGGTGGTACATGCCTTTAATCCCAGCACTCGGGAGGCAGATCCCTGTGAGTGTGAGGCCAGCCTGGTCTACAAGAGCTAGCTCCAGGACAGGCTCCAAAGCTACAGAGAAACCCTGCCTCGAAAAAGCAAAAAAAAAGAAAGAGAGAGAGAGAGAGGGAGAGAGGGAGGGAGGGAGGGAGGAAAAAAGAAAGGAAAGGAGGGAGGGAGGGAGGGAGGGAGGGAGGGAGGGAGGAAAAAAGAAAGGAAGGGAAGGAGGGAGGGAGGGAGAGAAAGAAAGAAAGGAAGAAAGAAAGAAAGAAAGAAAGAAAGAAAGAAAGAAAGAAAGAAAGAAAGGAAGGAAGGAAGAAAGAAAGAAAGAAAGAAACTGAGTAGTTCCACCTGGTGGTGGCACTCAATCCCAGCCCTCAGGAGGCAGAAGCAGGTGGATCTCTGAGAGTACCAGGCCAGTCTGGTCTACAGAGCGAGTTCCAGGACAGTTAATCCACCTTGAAAACAAAACAAAACAAAACAAACAAAAACCCCAAGAAGGTCAAGGTCATTCTTGGCCATGTGCCAAGTCCAAGACCACCCTGTGCTAATGAGATCCTGTCTCAGATTACAACAATATTTTCCAGTAAAAATGTTTAGATTTTGGCTAGCCAAGATGGTACATGCTTTTAGATTCAGCCACTTGGGAAGCTGGTGCAGGGTCACTTAAGCTCAGGAGTTGAGACCAGCCTGGATAAATCAACAAGACCACGGTATAAAAATGTTACATTTTCAGTTTTTATTCCATTTTTCATATACAATTTTTTTTTTTTTTTGGTTTTTCGAGACAGGGTTTCTCTGTGGCTTTGGAGCCTGTCCTGGAACTAGCTCTTGTAGACCAGGCTGGTCTCGAACTCACAGAGATCCGCCTGCCTCTGCCTCCCGAGTGCTGGGATTAAAGGCGTGCACCACCATCGTCCGGCTACAATTTGGTTTTTTAATTTTATTTGCTTTTGTTTTTGTTTGTTTTTTGTTTTGTTTTTGTTTTTATTTCTGTTTTTGTTTGTTTTTTGTTTTGTTTTGTTTTTATTTTTGTTTTTGTTTTGGAGACAGGGTTTCTCTGTAGCTTTGGAGCCTGTCCTGGAACTTGTTCTGTAGACCAGGCTGTCCTTGAACTCACAGAGATTCACCTGCCTCTGCCTCCCAAGTGCTGAGATTAAAGATGTGTGCCACACCGCCTGGCAATTTAATTTTAGTTCTGTCTGTCTGTCTGTCTGTCTGTCTGTCTGTCTGTATAATCTGTATGAGTACATGCCATGTATATGAGGGAGACTGGAAGAGGGCATTGATTTCCTGGAGTTGGACCTAGAGGTAGTTGTTAATTCTGGGACCCAAACTCAAGTCCTCTGCAAAAGCAGGAAGTGTTTTTTAAAGGGACTGATTCTAATTTTTTCTGCAGTCATGGATCATTGGCTAGAGTAACATGGTTTTGACAGTACGAGGGGCTTTCTTGAGTGAGTATTCACCTAGCTCTCCAATTTGGTTCACTGGCAGGTTCAGTAATCCCTAAGCCCTTGCCATGGTATTTAATACAATCTCTGTTTGTTTTTGTAAGAGATCTTGATATCTGTTCTTTAAACTCTCTTGGCTCTTTAATCTTTCACAAGAGCCAAAGGCTCTACAGAATAAATCTATTGGTATACGGTTTGGTATTTTATTTTCAATATTGAGCTTTCCATCAATGGTATGGTTTGTTTGACTGTTTCCTTATTTATGTCTTTTCTTGTTCTTGTTACTGTCTTGTCCTTTTTGAGATAGTTTCTGTTATGTAGCCCAGGTTGGCCGTGGACTTGTGCTCCTCCTTTCAGCCTTCCAAGGGCTGGAGTTACAGGTGCCTGTTCTGTAGATGCTTATGGTCTTTGTGCTACATCAGTGCAAACATAATTTCCTTTTCTGTATGTTTCGGTTATAATTATCCAGCAATGTCCAGACTATTTTGAGAATAGAAGCACAGTCCGAGTGAGCATGTGCGGGCTCACTTTTTTCCAACTTGACACAGATTATTATAAGAGGGAAGGAACCTCAGCTGAGAAACTCTTGCCACCAGGTTGGCCTGTGGGTGAGCCTGTAGGGCATTTTCTTGATTAATGATTGATGTGGGAGGGCCCAGCTCACTGTGGGCACTGCCTCTGCTGGGCTAGTGTTCCCGGATGCTCTAAGAAAGACGGCTGAGTAAGTCATAGGGAGAAAGCCAGGAAGCAGCACCCCTCCATGGTCTCTGCTTTAACTCCTCTCTCCAGGGTTCCTGCCCAGAGTTCCTGCCCTGACTTCCCTGGATGAGAGACTGCAAACTGTAAGCCAAAAATAAAGCCTGTCTGCCTAAAGTTTCTTTTGATCATGGTGTTTACAGTAGCAATAGAAACCCCAACTAAGTTAGGACTTCATACCTTAGAGGTCAGCCTGAGGAAGGTATAGCAAAACTCAGGAGGCAGAGGCAGGAGGATCTCCAGGACTTCAAGGCCATCTTGATCTACAGGGAGATACCCTGTCTCAAACAAACAAACAAACAAACAAAACCAAATTAAAAAATGATGTATTTTTATTTCATTTCATGTGTGTGGGTGTTTTCTCTGTATATATGTTTGTACATCTTGTTAATGCCTGGTGTCTGCAGAGACCAGAGGGGGTATCAGATCCCCTGGAACTGGAGTTACAAATGGTTGTGAGCTGCCATGTGGGGGCTGGGAATCAAATCCAGCTCCTCTGGAAGAGCAGCCAGTGCTTTAAACTGCTGAGCCATCATTCCAATTCCAGACTATAGACTATAACTCTTTTGTTCTTTCCTTTTCTTTCTTTCTTTCTTTCTTTCTTTCTCTCTTTCTTTCTTTCTTTCTTTCTTTCTTTCTTTCTTTCTCTCTCTCTCTCTCTCTCTCTCTCTCTCTCTCTCTTTCTTTTTTCTTTTCTTTCTTTTTTGATTTTTGAAACAGAGTTTCTTTGTGTAGACTGTTCAAGAACTCACTCTGTAGACCAGGCTGGCCTGGAACTCACAGAGGTCTGCTGCCTCTGCTTCCTGAGTGCTGCTGGGGTTCAAGGCTCGTGCCACCACCTCCCGACTTGACATAACTCTTAACCGGAAGTTTTCAAATAATTTCAAGGAAGCAGTCCTAGAGATTTCATTCATGCCCTCCAACCTCACTCTGACGGGAAAGTATGCTATTTGGTATTCACTCAGAGCCCGCTGTCAGTAACAGATGCTTCTGCTCTGCCCACTGTCCTTGACATAGCCTCACAAGGCTGGCATTCTCATTAAAAATGAGGTTTGTTTTTTGTGCAATGCAGGGCCACCTTTCTGCATGGTTTCTTTTTCCTATTCATTGCAGTTAAGAGAAAATGGGTCCCCAAACTTCTGAGGACTGCATTCCTCTGAAGAATTGAAATTAAAGGGCTGTACCTCAGTCAGGCATTAGCAAGCAGAATTTTTAATATTTGTTGTTGCTGGTGGTGTTTCTTTTGAGGTGTGTGTGTGTGTGTGTGTGTTCTGAATACCTCCATAACATCCCCTAAACGCCTCTAGACACAATTGTTAAAGACCTGGAAAAAGTTTACCACTGGCTGTGGTGGCTCAGGCCGGTAATCCCTGCCCTTGGGGAGGCTGAGGCAGGAGGACAAATTTGTTTTCATCCCATCTGGCTAAACTGCCTGCTGCTTTCTATGGTCCCAAAGCCTCTTCCCTAGAGCCAGCGCTCCAGTCTGTGGGGAAAGCAGAGTGCCTGGAAAATTCCCCCTTTCCCAAGCTCTTAGGAGCAGCCGTACCATGATGGGGACTGATTCTACAGGGAGGTAGTCTCTGGGTGCTTGAGATGGGTGAACATTAAGTCCCTGAAATGCTCAGAAGCTTTTCCCTAACTTCTGCTGGGAGGGCTGGGGAGTGACATGGTCCCAGGCTCCCACAGTAGCAGTGCCGGGTAAGCAGAGCCTGGCTGCTCACTAGGAGGAACCAGGAGAGGAGGAGACTGTGTTTGCAGTGTGGTGGAGTGGACAGAGTTCCAGGAGGCATGTCTTTCTGTGGAAATAGTTAAATTACATCTCTGTGCGTGTGTGTGTGTGTCTGTGTGTGTGATAGTGTGCATGTGGAGGTCAGAGGACAGCATGCAGGAGTCCGTTCTTTCTGTCCATCATGTGGCTGCTGGGATCAATCTTGGGTCATCAGGAATGGCAGCAAGCACCTTTACCAATGGAACCGCCTGGACAGGCCAGAAATATTTTTAAGGCATATTATAAGTATGTATAAAATCACAGAGGAGTAAGCCTAGGACTTATAGTTCTAGGTAAGTGCTTTACCACTGGGATTTCCTCACATCCCCTCCCCCTCTTTTTTCTTTTGAGACATAATCTCACTAAGTTGTTCAGGCAAGCTAGGAACTCTGTGTAGCCCAGGCTGGCCTTGAATTGTGAATCCCTGCTTCTGCCTCCTGAGCTGCTGGGATAATAGACATATACCACCAGGCCTGGTAAAATGATTTATTTACCTATGAATTGTTTTGTCAAAGCCAGTAGTTCTGGGTCCAGAGACAGATCGCAGTTAAGAGTGCTTCCCACTCTTCCAGAGGACCTGAGTCGGATTCCCAGCACGCAAGTCCTGCAACTCACAACTGCCTGTAACTGCAGCTCTAGTGGATCCGATACTCTCTTCTGCCTTCTCAGGCACTGTGCTCACATGTACAAACTCCAACACAGACCCATTCATATGCACACAATGAAAGATAATAAAAATATTTTAAGGACCATAGTATTTGGAGGAGAAGAAATAGGAAAGATAAAGGTTAGGTTTTTTTTGCTCTGTTACATTTTATTTTCAGATTTGATTTATTTGTTTATTTAGATTTTTCGAGACAGGGTTTCTCTGTAGCTTCGGAGCCTGTTCTGGAACTCGCTCTGTAGACCAGGCTGCCCTCGAACTCACAGAGATCTGTCTGCCTCTGCCTTCTGAGTGCTGGGATTAAAGGCATGTGTCACCATGCCTGGCTGATCATTTTCTTAATTAGATATTGATGAGGGAGGACCCAGCCCTTTGTGGGTGATGCCATTCCTAGACTAGTGATCCTAGGCTCTATATGAAAGCAGGCTGAGCAAGACAGTAAAACAGCACCCCTTCCTGACGGCTGCATCAGCTCCTGCTTCCAGGTTCCAGCCATCCTTGAGTTCCTGCCCCCATTGCGCTTTCTGATGAACTGTTCAGAGCTCTGAGTGAAATTAACCCTTTCTTCCCAACGTTGCTGTGGTCCTGGTGTTTCCTCACAGCAAGAGTGACCCTAACTAGGATGCTTGCTCTTCCCTGATGCTGTGATGCTGAAGGCACTCAGTAGAAGTAGCCCACGATCTTGGACTTCCTCGGAGCCACATTCCAAAGAAACCTCTTTTTTTTTTTTATATGTAATTTTCCAAGTCTGTGGTGTTCTGAACAATTAGGATGGGCACAAGGAACTTTCATTAGTGATTCATGAAGGTCCCTCTTTTTTCCTTATATGCAGGAAGGGGCTTGTAAGGAGGGGAGCCTATGAGCTGTGAATATTTTTTTTACTATACTTTTAATTTTTTTCATTTATGTAATTTGTTTGTGATTTTGAAAATTATGCTAGACTCATAATATAAGGTCAGAGCTGGTATCTGTCTTGTTTGTCACTACAATTTAAGTTAGGTGGGTATGTACATGTGTATGAAGAAGATCCAGCTAGCAATAGAAAGCCAAGCCTAGAACCATGGCAGTGGGCCAGAAGTATAGTCGATGATAAAGTGTGTTTAGCACGTGCCAGGCCCTGGGTTCCCACCTCAACACCAAACAATAGGAACAGTAGAAAAATAGGACTTAGATGATTTTGTCAAAAGCAAATACATTTTATGGCTAAAGATGTAGTTCAACGTGTAGGCTGCTTGCCTGCATCACAAGGCCCTGGTTCAATCCCAGCCCTGTACAAAGTGTAAAAGCAAATGGTTCACACTTGTAATCCTAGCACGCAGGAGGCAGAGGCAAGTGGACCAACACTTCAAGATCATTCTCAACTTCACAGAGTCTGAGGCCAGACCAGACTATCTGACGCCCTGTCTCAAAACAAACAAATAAAATGTAAAGTTGATAATGAAGGAAAACTTGGGAAATAGAGTTTTTAGTGCTGAGAGGAGCTGTTCAGCTAGCAGATTCTCAAACAGGGCATACTAGGGTGGAGTTAATGCATTACAGATTATATAATCTATAGCTTGTTGGGAAAGTTAAGGGCTTATAGGGCCCCGGGGAGCGGAACTAATACCAATGAAGGTACAGTTCTTCTCCCGTGGCAATCGTAGCATCTCAGACCTGTGGGATGCAGGTGCACCAGCAGGATGCTGCCTACCGGAGGCGGTTGCTGCTGTGCGCTCCATATGCTGGGCTCAGGCCCCCTTGAAGATTGATCATCACTGAACCCATCTGTGGTTGGGAGGCCCTTGTAGATCTGGGAAACCAGATACCATCAGTACTGGTTTCTGCTGAGTATCTAGGTAGGCAGTGCGGATGGCAGGAAGCCAGCACAGGAGGCTGCTACAGGAAAGAGTGCCCAGCTGGGCAGGATGGGGCTGCTAGGCTTACACACACCAGACTCTGCATCTTCCTGAAGAGCAGGGAGCATACGATTGATACCAGTTATTCAAACCACAAAAGACACCAGGGCTGAACGCGTGGCCTCGGTTGGGCTGGATCAAGACGTTAAAGGTGGCCAGTTCCTGGCTGCTCTTGTAGCGGCCCTCTTCATTCCGAAGGTCAAGCAAGCATAACCTGGATCTCATTGAAGGATAGTGGGCAGATAAACCCAAACTGCAAGCATACAAGTGCAGCTTGGTCCAAGGAACAAGACGGGCTTGGCAAAACTCATTCCCTTTTTCCTTATGTTCCACCAGTGCTTGCTTGCTCCTTCTATATGGATGTAGAGAAACATTAGGAAGAGAAGCGCTGCTGTGGCCTTAATGTTGGCATGTAACAGTTTTTTCTGATGTCTCTCAAACACTCTTGTAGCAAAGGTTCTTGTAGCCCAGTGCAGTGCTATTTTTGGAGGTGCCGTGGATCTTTAGGACGAGGAGCCTTGTGGGAGACCTTTCGCTTTTTGGGAGTATGCCCTTGAAGGGAATTGTAGGATGGTCTGTCTCTCCGTGTCTTGGTTGATGATGTAGGCAGCTCGTCCCACATATACTCCCACCATGATGTCCCTCCCTTGCCCAAAGCAACGGAGCGCTTCAGGCTTGAACTGAAATCTCTCCAGAACCATCAACTAAAATAAATCTCTTTATTTCATATATGCAGCTGGGACTTCACTGCAACGATGGAAGGCTAATGCTGTTACCAGCTGATTTTTGTGTTTCCAATTTAGAGAGCATGCAAACCGAAAGAGACGGACTCTCTATAATCCCAGTTTGAACATGGTAGGTCAGGAATTGCTGGCCCTACCCGGGACAGTCTTCTCCTTTGACAAATCAACTCAGGTGGCAGCCGTGTATGTACACAATGGAAGAAAAGTTAAATATTCTGTAACACAGCCCTGAGCCTGCTGCTGTGATAGTGACCCCAAACAATGGAGGATTCATCAAGTCAGGAGAAAGGGGTGCTGTGTAAATTACCAGACAGAAATACTGAAGTAAAAACCGGCGTGCAAACCAGCATGGGTCTGCTGTCGGCTGACTACAGTTTTTGGAACCTGCTTTAAAGGTATATATATATATATATATATATGCATAAAATCAGGGACAAAGTAAATATTTGCTAAATATGAGAAAATAACAAATTCCTAGGACTTTGGTGTTGGGACAAAATGGGGTACATTTAGAGAGCTATGGCTGTAGACACAACAACTTTGGAGTTTCAGGTCCCTCTCTGAAGCATGATTAATAAAAACTCAGGAACTCAAGGTCATAAATCGGGGTTCAACCTGAAGATCCGAAAAGCAAAACAGTTAGCCACTGGCTCTTACCTCGACCTCAGTCTGATCCTGCCTCCAGGAATCTCAGGGTGAGAATGTCCCCGAGAGCTGTCTTCTCTGTCTTATGTTCCTCTCTAGGGCTGGGATTAAAGTTATAAACCACTGGGATCAAAGGCATGCACCACCCGACTTCTAGGGCAACTAGTGTGGCTACTGAGATTAAAGATGTGCGTTACCGTAATCTGTCTAAGACTGGCCAGTGGGACTGTCTTATTCTCAAATCTTTAGGCAGTCTTTATTTATTAAAATACAATTGAAATGCCACTACACCTCTTCAGTCAGTTTACCATACATGCTCCTTTTAATTAAATTTTGGAAATTATCATTATTGTGTATGAGAGGGGAGGATTACCAGGACACGCTTGTGGAGGTCGGAGGACAACCCTTGTGAAGTCGGTTCTCTCTTTCACTCTGCGTGTGTTACGTAGATTCCGGGGTGGAAGTCAGGCCTGAGAGGCAAGCACCTTTTGCCAGCCCAGACTTGTATCTCAATGGCAATCTGTTCTCTGTATGTAGAACTCGCCACAGCTGACGCCACTGCAACATTCCCAGGCACCCCGACGGGTGAGGGGCTCTGCAGCTCCTGCTGCATCAGCTCTGCGGGATATCTGCCTTGGTACCGAAGTAAAATCCTGCGATAGAAGAACACAGACGTCCAACTGATGGTTTTCCACTATCTCGTTATGCATAGCCTCAAAGATATTGGTATTTGCAGGCTAGGAGCTTCCGAACACATCAGCTTCCTACTTACAGAAACTCCTTAAAGCAGCCAATAGATAAATCAGGAGTTTAGAGTACTTGTCTAGCGTACATGGATTCTTGGAGCCAATCCCTAGTATATACATGTATGACACACGCCTGTAGTTCCAGCAGGAAGAGCAGAAATCCAAGGTCATCTTGAGCCACGTAGAGAAGTCAACGCTGTTCTGACCTGCATGGGACACTGTCTCAAAATTTAAAAATGGGGCTTAGATGACTCAGCAGTTCAGAGCCCTTTCTCAGTAGTCATGAGGGCTAGAATTTAAATCCCAGCATCTCTGTAATAAGCCAGGAGTCCCCACAAATGCCTATGACCCCAGCTCTCAAGGAAGATTGCTGGCACCTGCTGGTTTGCAGCCTTGCCTAGAAGTCATGAACCTGAGGTTCAGGGAGAAATCTTGACTCGAAAGGAATAGGTGGGGATGTGCTGGAGAGTTTTAGCTTGACACGAGCTAAAGTCATCTGAGAGGAGGGAACCTCAATTAAGAAAATGCCTCCACAATACGGGGTTAAAGGAAAACCTCCAGGGCATTTTCTTATTTAGTGATTCATAAGAGAGGGCCCAGGCCATTGTGGGTGGTGCCATCCATGGGCTGGTGGCCCTGAGTTCTATGAGAAAGCAGGTTGAACAAGTCATGATTAGCAAACCAATAAGCAGCTCCCTCTATGGCCTCTGCATCAGCTCCTGTCTCCAGATTCCTGCCCTGTTTGAGTTACTGTTCTGACTTCCTTCAGTGATGGACTATGGCACAGAAGCATAAGCCAAACAAACCCTTTCCTCCTCAACTTGCTTTTGGTCGTGGCATTTTTATCATAGCAATAGAAGCCCTAACTAAGACAGACACTGATAGAGGACACCCAGCACCTCATGTAGCCTCTTGAAGCACACAGGCACAGCCTCCCTCACACACAGGTGTGCATATACACACAGAGACACATACCGCATAAAATAAACAAACTTTAAGAAACAAACTGGGGGGGGTGGTGGAGAGATAGCTTAGAGGTTAAGAGCATTGCCTGCTCTTCCAAAGGTCCTGAGTTCAATTCCCAGCAACCACATGGTGACTCACAACCATCTGTAATGGGGTCTGGTGCCCTCTTCTGGACTGCAGGCATACACACAGACAGAATATTGTATACATAATAAATAAATAAATAAATAAATAAATAAATAAATAAATAAATAAATAAAACTGGGCTGGGTGGTGGTGGCACATGCCTTTAATCCCAACACTCGGGAGGCAGAGGCAGGTGGATCTCTGTGAGTTCGAGGTCAGCCTGGTCTACAAGAGCTAGTTCCAGGACAGGCTCCAGGCTCCAAAGCTACAAAGCTACAGAGAAACCCTGTCATAGAGAGAGAGAGAGAGAGAGAGAGAGAGAGAGAGAGAGAGAGAGAGAGAGAGAGAGAGAGAGAAGAAACTGGACTGCTGGACTGCTATCTAAATAAGATGACTCTGGGCTGATAACTATTGGTGAAGCTCACTTTTTTTAAAAAATAAGATTCATTTCCTTATTTATATCTGTGCCTGGGGGTATGTGCACCTGAGTGCAGTTGCTCAGGAAGATCAGAGGCATCAGATGCCCCTAGAGCTGGAGTTACAAGTGGTTTTGATCCGCAAGACGTGGATGCTGGGAACCGAGCTCAGGTCCTCCATAAGAGCAGTGCTCTCAAGCACTGAGCCATCTCTCGAGCCCCACAGGGTGCTGTCTTTTTTTGAAGTAATTTATTTACTTTTAGTTTATATGCATTGGTTGCATGTATGTCTGTGTGAGGGAGTCAGATCTTGGGAGTTACAGACAGTTGTGAACTGCCCTGTGGGTGCTGGGATTGAATTCTGGTGCTCTGGAGAACAGACAGTTCTCCTAAGCACTATGCCATCTCTCCAGCCCCACAGGGTGCCACCCTAATGGGCAACCAAGCAACAGATTGGACAGCTCACTTGGGTTAGACAAACTCTAAGATGTGTAGTGAAATGCAAGGGGCATGGGCTTGGAGTAAGAACAACCTGAGCTGAGACCCCGTTCTAAGTCTTGCTATAGGATGATTGTGATGCCATAGGATGAGTGTGATGCTATAGGATGATTGTGATACTATAGGATGATGATTGTGATGCTATAGGATGATGATTGTGATGCTATAGGATGAGTGTGATGCTATAGGATGATGATTGTGATGCTATAGGATGATGATTGTGATGCTATAGGATGATTGTGATGCTATAGGATGATTGTGATGCTATAGGATGATGATTGTGATGCTATAGGATGATGATTGTGATGCTATAGGATGATTGTGATGCTATAGGATGATTGTGATGCTATAGGATGATTGTGATGCTATAGGATGATGATTGTGATGCTATAGGATGATTGTGATGCTATAGGATGATTGTGATGCTATAGGATGATTGTGATGCTATAGGATGATTGTGATGCCATAGGATGATTGTGATGCCATAGGATGATTGTGATGCTATAGGATGATGATTGTGATGCTATAGGATGATGGTTGTGATGCTTTAGGATGATTGAACCTTATGTTTTTTTATGTTTTATTTTGTTTTATTTTTAAATAAAAATGAAAGGCAAATGATTTTAAATACCCGTTTGAATACAAGTAACTCAGCTTATAAGACAGCTCATGATGAATTATTTATTTCCCTTCTTCTGCCCTTTTCCAGTACTGAGACTCTACAATTCTCCATGGACTCCAGGTTTTGTCTTAAATTGCATTGGCCTGGTCTGATGCACAGTGGTAAAAATCCCGCCTCCAAGCCTGACAATCTGAGTTTGCTTCTCAGGGCCCATGTGATGGGAGGAGACCACACCCAGGCCCTCATATTTGCTGGACAAGCTCTTGACTGACTGAGCCATCTCCTCAGCTCAAGTCGTAAGAAGCCCTCGCATATCTGAGGAACTTTCCTGATGTCTTCAGGAAGATTCATTTGGTCAACCATAAAATACATTTTTGTGAAAATGAGCTTAATGTCTTAATAGAAGACAGCGACATTCTTACATATTCTTCTCTTCAATTTGCTATATTGTCTTAGTTAGAAAACCTCTCCCACATATCAAATTGGGAAAGGAAAGAACATTTTATATTTTCAGGTAATTCTGGGTGTCCTCCCTTGACACTGTACTAAAGCCAAAGAAGGATTTGTTCCTTAAAACACAGTAGCCACGTGACACCAAGAGCTCTATCGCTGAGCTTCCTGCTGCACACAGAACCCTTTGATCTGCATTTTCATAAGTGGAAAAGGAATCTTTCCCTGCGTACAATTTTGTGGCTACCATGCAATTGGCCAACTGGAAAATTTGGTTCACTGAGTTATATATTTTGCAAATGTTTGTACATTTCATTAAGCGATATCAAAGCAGTCACAATCATTTATGTGACCACAAGGCTCATCAGAAAACATTTTCAGGTCCTTGGGATCTGAGCCCAGAGAGACGGGCACAGCGCTTTCAACACTTGAACTTTACTTCAGACCTCGTCTTGACTCTGGTGCTGAGGACAGAACCCCACACCTCGTATGCGAGGCCGTCATCACCATGAGCTACATTGCTGACTTGAAATCTCAAAATTCCTCACTGGCAACAAATACAAAAACAAAAATAATGCTTTCTTTGAAACAATCAGATTGTTTTGTTCATTTTCAGGCGACAATGATGCTACCTGAAAGCAGCAGGCAGGTTAGCTTGCAGTTCACACTCGTGCTCCCTTGATCCTCCAATCCATAGGCGGCGGGGTGCTTTGTGGGTAATCCCTAGTTGTTCCTCGGAATAGGATGAAAATGAACGTTCAGGTTCAAGCTTAAGGAAATGAGCATTGTTCTCATTCCACCCAGGACGCTCCTCCTTTCCTGTGAATGTGTGGAGGTGAGGAGCAGTGGCGACCGGTGTAGCTGGGACTATGGCCCAGCCGCACCGCACAAATGACACCACAGGAAAGAGGCCAATAATGAGCTACTTACACAGTGAGAGTGGGAAGATTTCAAAGACCCATGGGGCTCACGGACGCTGCTTTGAAAATACCTGTTTTACTACATCTTCTTGGCTTACTTAGGACTAAGAAAGTCGTAATCTTTTTTCCCCAAATTGACATCTATTTTCCACAGGTGTCTTATGTTTGGCATTGTAGGAAAAATTGAAATCAAGAATATTTGTGGCCAGGCAGTGATGGTGCACACTTTTAAGCCCAGCACTCGGGAGGCAGAGGCAGGCAGATATCTATGAGTTCAAGGCCAGCCTGATCTACAAGAGCTAGTTCTAAGACAGGCTCCAAAGCTACAGAGAAACCCTGTCTCAAAAAAAAAAAAAAAAAAAAAGGAATAATGGTATTCTAACTGCTTTTGGAACTGATAGTGTTCTTTTCTTATTTTGTACCTGGATCTAGTTACCTTTTTATTCAATATGGTGATCTTGATCTTTGAGCTAAAAGCTTAAAAACTTTTCTATTTTGACTTCCTTCCCATTCTCCCCTCTACTTAGGCACAGCAGTTAGTAGTTTTTAATTAGTTGTTTTACTTTTATGTGGAAGAGTGTTTTGCCTGCATGTGTATTTGTGCACCGTGTGCATACTCAGTGCCCGCAGAAGCCAGAAGAGGCCATTGTATTCTGTGACTGGAATTATAGATGGTTGTGAACCACCATGTGGTTGCTGGCATCAAATCCGGGTCCACCAGAAGAGCGGCCCGTGCCATCAGCCGCTGAGCGGTCTCTCGGGCCCCTGGGAACAATAGCAATTGTCGAATTTAATGTTTTCTGTCCTCTACTGCCATAATCCTTTTCTCATTATTTCATTCATTGAAATTTCTTATTACTTATTTGTTTTGTGTGGGAGGCTTCCACGGCAACATGCGGAGGTCAGAGGATAGCCTGCAGACGTTGGTTCTCTCTTTCCACCATGTGGGCCCTGGGATTGAACTCAGATCCATGGCTCGGGTCGCCAGGCTTGACTGCAGACACCTCTGTCCACTGAGCCATCTCTCCAGCCCTTTCCATCCATTCTCTTCTCCCGTTCTCAGCATGTTCGCCTTTCTGCTGTTACGTCTCCGAGTCATCTATGACAAGCTCTGTGTCGGTTCATGTTGAACTGTTTTTGTATCTTTTTCTTGTTTATTGCTGATCTGATTTCCTTACAGTGTTCCCATACTTGATGATCAGAGCGTTTTATGCCGCTATCTTTTCAGCTCCCTCCCCCCCCCCCCCTTTACGGTTTTTGCTCCCCTTTTGGAATTGTGGCCCCTTGCATCCCGATGAAGACCTAGCTACTACCAAACAGAACAGGAGCTGTGGGTTTTCCTTGGCTCCAGCAGCACCAGTCTGTGGAGTACCTCAGCAGAGTGCTGGCAGCTCGATGCTTGGGTCAGTCACACATCTCTTCAAGCAGCTTTGACTTCTGAAGCTGAGATGTAGGAGAGCACAGCTTCCGTCACTTGGTGTTTTCCTCAGCGTGGGGAGAAATTCTTCCCGGAACTTTCATGGCGTCTCTTCCATCCCTTGCCCTGAGCTTTTCTGTGAAGGTAAGGGGTTACTTCAGATGAGTTGAGGAAAATCGACCTGTATGGGTCTGTCTGCAGAACGTAGAATCTTTTCATCATCCTCTTTTGTGTCTTTTTGTTTTGTTTTTCGAGACGGGTTTCTCAGTGTTAGCTCCGGCCATCCTGGGACTAGCACGGCAGACTAGGGCAGCCTCGGACTGACAAGTGTTGGAACTAAGGGCTTGCGCCACCCTGTCCCGCTGTCATTAGTATTTTAAGGAAGGGGGGGGGGGTTGCGCTGCTCTTAGTTTGAGTGGACCGACCATCAGGGCAGCAGCAACTTGAGACTCTGGGCAGATGGTGTCCCATCAGGAAATCGGGATGAAGGCTGCTACCGGCCAGGGGGCTGGCTCTTTCCATTCAGTCCAGTCCTCGTAGTAGTGATGCTCACATTTAGGTTGGGTCTGCTGGATGTTTCTGAAGCATATTATTATTATTATAATTGTCATAATGGAGGCAGGATCTCACTGTGTTCCTGTCTGGCCTGGAACTCGCTATGTAGAGCAGCTTCCCATCCCTGGCCCATAAAGTCTCATTTTTATTTCATACTGAAAAATGCATTTTGTTCAACTCTAAAAATCCCTATCATCTTAACAAGTCTCAAGACTGTTCACAAGTCCAAAAACTTCTTCTGAGACCAAAGGCACTCTCTTAACTGTGAGCCGCTGTAAAATCAAAACACAGATGACATACTTCCCATAAAATTGGCAGAAAATAAAGATTCCCATTCCAGAAGGGATGAATGGAGGCATAGTAAGGGAAGATCGGAGCAGAGGAAGACTAAAACCCAGGAGGGAAAAATAACCAAATCCTTCATTTCTATGTCAGGCATGACAGACTTGCGCTGGAATCATTCCAGATCCAGAGGGCTTGGGTAGCCCCAGCCCCTCAGCTCTACTGCATGCAGCCCACCTCCCCTCTTCTAGACCAGCTCCACGCTGCTCCCACGGCTTTCCCCAACACTAGTTCCACAGTCCTGGTATCTCTAGCAACTTGGGGCTTCAGCACAGAATTCATCTTCACAGCTTCATTCAGGAGCCCCTCGGAGCCTGCTTACAGAAAGTCAGCATTGCTTGTCTTCGGCAGCCGTCTCTTAGCACAGGCTCCGCAGCCCTCTCTTACAGCTGTCGAGTCTGTAAGACACCAGCACCCCGTGGACAGCTGCTCAGGTCGGCTGCTGGTGGAAGTGTGCCCGGCCCTGCATCGACCTCTGAGTCCTCCAGGCAGGTACTTTCTCAGGAGGCTGTTTTCCAGCAGGGAACCCCTCCAGTGGCGCTCTCCTCTCAAATGAATTCGTGTGTTCACAAAATGGAACCTTAAAAGTGAGTTGATTACACATGGAAGGCCTGCACTTTTCTAACGGGAAGGGCAAGGGACTGGGAGGAGAGGAGGGAGTGTAAGCGTATTGGGGGTGGGGTACAAGTAAGTGCAGGTGTCCATGGAGTTGGATCCGCTGAAGATGAAGGTACCGGCAGTTGTGTGCCAGCTGACATGGGTTCTGGGAACTAAACTCAGATCCTCCAGAAGAGCAGAAAGGGTTCTTGACCCCCCTCACTGATGACTTCCCTGGTGGTCAGGATTCTGTTTTTTGGTTGTTTGTTTGTTTGTTTGTTTGTTTGGTTTGGTTTGGTTTGTTTTTTGTTTCTTTGTGTGTGTGTGTGTGTGTGTGTGTATGTGTGTGTGTGTGTTTTGTTTTCCGAGACAGGGTTTCTCTGTAGCTTTGGATCCTGTCCTGGAACTAGCTCTTGTAGACCAGGTTGGCCTCTAACTCACAGAGATCTGCCTGCTTCTGCCACCCGAGTGCTGGGATTAAAGATGTGTGCCACCGCGGCCCAGCTGTGGTCAGGATTCTGTACTATCTCTCACTGAGCCTCACGCCCCACCCCCATAATGATTCTAAGTCTCAGCAAAATGACCATGAAGGTTAATGCTCCCAGGAGTTCTTCATTTAGAGAGCATAGCCCTCCAAGCCACCGCACGTGGTGGACTGTGAGCACTGGTTCAGAAATAGGAAATACATTTTTTGGACGGCAGAAGAAGCTTTTGTTGAGGGGAATTACGTGGCTTTGGGCTGCAGATTTCAGAGTGAATTTGACTTGTTTTAAAGAAGGTCATATTAAGTCAGGTGGGTTTTTATAGTTGCCGCTTTGAACTTTCCCGAAAGCCTTTAAGTCGTAAGCCGCCTCTTGTTTTGATCTTGGCAGGTTGCAATAGCTTCTGTCAGGACCCTGCAGCTTGTCTAGCCACCAAGGCAAACCACACACACTGGGCCTTAGCAGAAATGCGGACCAGAACAATGCTGGCCTCAGGAGCGTCTCAGGGAGCTCTGTTCCGTCTCAACTTTCAGCTCTGGCCCTGGTCTTACACAACCTGTGTGAGCTTTGTGGAAACTTCAGAAGTTATTTGGAGAAAGCAGAGGACCTAAAAAGCAGCCCCAGCCAAAGCAAGAATTTGAGGTCAAGGAGAAAAACCAGGATTTCGTGTGTGTTTCTTTCTTTTGTTTTAATTTGAGTTTATTCAATTTATTTTTACATGTGAGTGTTGAGCCTGCCTAGATGAGCGTGCACCACATGAATGCTTGGTGCCTGTGGAGGTCAGAAGATGGTATCTTATCCCCTGGATAGCGGAGTTGCAGATGGTTGTGGACCGTGTGGGGGCTAGGACTCGAACCCAGGTCCTCTGGAAGAACAGTCAGTGATCTTAACCAGGGAACCATCTCCCCAGTCCCCTCATGTGTGTTTCTTTTAGGAGCCTGTAGGCAGAAAACAGTTGCTTTTAAAATACAAACTGGCCAAATCCAGGTGAGTTTCAGGCCCTTGTGAAAAATGGTTTAAAATATTATTGTCAGCTGGGCAGGGGTGGTGGTGCTTTTTCTCCCCTGCGCGTGAGGCAGAGGCAGGCAGCTCTCGGAGTTCAAAGCTGGCCTGGTTTCCAGAGCAAGTTCCAGGTCAGCCAGGGCCACACAGAGAAACCCTGTCATGAAAAAGCAAGCGAACAGTCCAAAAACAAAACAAAACAAAAAACTGAAACAAAAACAAATTATACTCATCAGGAGGCTTTGTTTCATGGTAATTACCTTTTTAAAAAATGTATTTCTTTTAGTTTTTGATGCTAGGATTTAACGTCTAGCCTTATGTCTCCTGGGTCACACACACCTTCAGTCTCTGTGGCAATATTGCCTTGATCTGAGTGCTGGTTACGGTGTGTGGTTTTTGTGTGTGTTTGTGAACGGTCCATTTGGTTTAAACATTTTAGTACATGAATGTATACTTCAGAAGAAAGTTTATTTGGAAAATAATTAGTACCAAGTGATTAATAGACAGCATTGTCTGATCAAAGTTCATTCTGTATATATTTTTTCTTTCCTCGTTTTCCCTTCTTTCCTTCCTTCCTTCCTTCCTTCCTTCTTTCCTTCCTTCCTTCCTTCCTTCCTTCCTTCCTTCCTTCTTCCCTCCCTCCCTCCCCTCCCTCCCTCTTTCCCTCCCTCCCTCCCTCCCTTCCTTCCTATTTTCCTTCCTTCCTTTCTTCATTTTGAGGCAAGGCCTTGCAATATTGCAGAGGCTGATCTTGAACTCCAGGCTTAAGCAACCTTCCCACCTTGGCCCCCTGCGCCAAGATCAGTCCTGCGCCACCGTGCCCAGCTCACTTGTGTTTTAAGTAAATGTCTTAGTGCTTGCTGTGGTGTGAATGTGGACCATCCCCTCCTCAGGCTCGTGTGTCTAAATGCTCCGTCACAGAGATCTTGGGGAGGTTATGGACCTGGGCCCTGCCAGCACACATGGGTCATGGGGAGCAAGCCTTGAAGGTTGTATCAGTATTTGATGCTGGCCCACACTCTCTCTTCCTGGTCTGCCAAAACATGAACAAAGTTTGCTCCTACAGTCACGGACGAGCCAAGCCGCTGCAGTGCCCACACCTTCAATGTCGTGACAGGTTGTACGCTGAGGGACTGGGGACCAAAATAAACCTCTCTTCCCTTAGTTCCGTCTATCACAGTGGTTCTCAACCTTCCTAACGCTGCGACCCTTTAATACAGTTCCTTACATCATGGTGACCCCAACCATAAAATTACTTTCGTTGCTACCTCCTAACTGTAATGTTGCTACTGCTATGAACTGTAATGTAAATATCTGTGTTTTCTGATGGTCTTAGGTAGCCCCTGTGAAAGGGTCTTTGACACCCCCCCCGGGGGTCTCACCCACAGGTTGAGAACTGCCATTCTATAGCTCTCCTGTCACATGTGACTACTGTGTCGCTAAACAACTGTTAGACGCCCTTCGACACGACGCCGAGCGCATCCTAGCGCATTCTCTGTGCTTTACAACAGTCTTCTGTTAACATTTCTGTAGGGCATGTGTTTGTTTTGTGGGATGTGTGCATCTGAGGGCTGGTGCATGCCACAGTGTGAATGTCAGGGCAAAACTCTCTGCAAGTGCCTTTACCCGAGCCATCTCATCGGGCCAGCCTTTTAATATTCTAAAATGGCCACATAAAGGACATCACAGCCCTTTTCACTCCTGATGTTACTAACATATCTGCTTACTACTTACACACCAATATTGTTGTGAGTTTCTCTGTTTTATAGATGTATATTTAGTGTGTGTGTGTGTGTGTGTGTGTGTGTGTGTGTGTACGTGCACTCACAGGGGTCCGAGGACAACTTGCAGGGGATTGTCTCCTTCTGTCATGAGGGTCAGGTCAGCAATCCCATCAGCTAGTGCCTTTACCCCATGAGCCACCCTGCCAGTCTCAAGTTTCTTTTTTCTTTTTCTTTTTTTTTTAAAATATTAATTTATTATGTATACAATATTCTTTCTACATGTATGCCTGCAGACCAGAAGAGGGCACCAGACCTCACTACAGATGGTTGTGAGCCACCATGTGGTTGCTGGGAATTGAACTCAGGACCTTTGGAAGAGCAGGCAATGCTCTTAACCTCTGAGCCATCTCTCCAGCCCCAGTCTCAAGTTTCTTTGTTTTGACATCTACCTTGTTTTCATTGATCCCGCAACAATTTTATTTCTATCTCACTAATTTATGTTTTACTTAAAGTCTTTGCTACATTTCTTTGAACTTTCCCTATTTTGTAAGATTGCCCTGTTCCTTCTCTTTCTTTTTTTTTTAATTAACTAGTTACGTGTATGTATGTTTGGTGTATGTGAGAGGGGGCCATATAGGAGCACAGCTAGCTAGTGCCTTTACCTGCTGTGGTGGCCAATCTTGGTGTCCCTTGGACTGGGTCTAGAATCAAATAAGAGGCCAGCAACTGGGCTTTCCTGTGTGGGACTTTCTGGATCAGATTATTTAAAGTGGGAGATCCACCCCAGTTGAGGCTGTCCAGGTGAAAAAGACGGAAAGACGCTTTCCTTTCTGCCTGCTCGGCTCTGCTCTTGCTGACAAGCCATCTCTCCCTGGCCTCTACTGCTTCATCCTTTGCTGATGTTAGAATTGTCTTCATCTGGCTTCCAGTAGACTGAGCATCAGCAACTCGCTAGGATCCTCCAGAACTTCACGACCAGATGGGGACCTGCTAAGACACCTAGCCTAGGGGATTGAGCAACTACTAGATTCTTGACCTGCACAGGGTCAGAGAGCAGTTACTAGACTGCTCAGGTTGTAGTGTGTGTGTGTGTGTGTGTGTGTGTGTGTGCACGTGTGTGTGCATGAGTAAAGAGAGAGAATGAAATTTTTCATTCTGTCGTTTAATTGGTTATGTTCTTCTGGAGAACCTTGACTAACACACCTGCTAAGCCTCTCACCAGCCCCTGACTCTTTTTCTACACATTATTGAATACATCTTTCTATTGGATTTATTCTAGTTTCCCAAATTTTGTCCAGCTTGCTGGATCAGAGGATTGGTCCTTCTCACCAAAACCTGAACATTCTTGGACATTGTATCTTCAAATATTGTTTCATTTCTATTCTAATGCTTATTTTCTACTGGGTCTCCTCTGAAATAAGATGAGTATTTTTTTTATTGTCTTCCATGTCTGTTAAGCTTTGGTTCAGATTTTCCATCTCTGAGTCAATGGAGTGCATTATGAGTAAATTCTTTGAATCTATTTTTTAGTACACTGTTTCTCTCTTAGCTGTATCTATTTGACTGTTTAATAAGTTCATTAATCAATTTAAGGTCATTTATTTTTCACTTATAGAAGTTATACTTTGTTCTCTATTATTTTTAGTTATGTGTATTTGAGTATGTGCACATAAGAGTCCAGAAGTGTGGAAGCCTCCGGAGCTGCAGTACAAACAGTTGTGCGGTGCCTGACGTGGGTTCTGAAAATCCAATTTGAGTCTTCTAGAAGAGCAACCTGTGCTCGCAACTTTGGCGCCTTTTTCGAGCCCTCTACTTTGTTCTTTTTTTAATCTGCCTCTTTTTTCACAATAGTTTTTTATTTCCTACTCAGTTTGTTGCTTTATTTCCTTCTCTCTCTTTTTCCTATTTTCTTTGTTTTTGAGATGGGATCTCATATAACCCAAGCTGGACTCAAACTTGCTACGCAGTTGCTTCTGGAGGATTTACTTCTAAAGTGGCTTTCTCACAAGCCTGATGAGTTGGCGTGGTTGCTAAAGGAGGTCGGTTGCTAGCTTGCCTCTCCATACAGGGCTTGGTGTCTTCACAGTACAGCAGCTGCTTTCCCCCAGAATGCCTGTTCTACCAGAGTGAAGCCAGAGGTCAGTGTGCTAACTGACAGCCTTGGAGTCAGTCATTGCTGCAGCAGACTGCTTCCTCTCTGCTCAGTCACTGAGGACAGGCACTAACTATGTGTACGAGTGAATGTCAGGGTCAGGGGTCACCAGATGTGGCTGTTCTTTCTTCCTCCTCCTCAGCCTCCTCTTCTTTTTGGAGACAGGTCTCACTGTATAGCTCTGGTTGGCCTGAAAGTCACTATATAAATCAGGCTAGCCTTGAACTCAGAAAGATCTGCTTGCCTTTGCCTCCTGAGTTGTTGGATATTAACCAACCACATTTTTTCCTCATCCTGTCCAGTATCATCTCCTGTTAAATCCTAGGCTTATCTGAGCCCTGTAATCTGTGCATCAAAGTGGAAACCAAAGTGGAAACCAAGCCCTGATCTGACAAACTCAGAATGGAATCTAAGCCAACTAATTTGCAAAGTTCCCGTTTGAAGTTGGCATTTGGAGGTTTCAGTCAGACATATGATTTTCCTATTACTCTTAGGTTTAACTATGCATTGGTGTGTGTATGGATATGTGGGTGTGAGCACAGGTGTCCTGCCTGCCAAAGGTGTTGGGTACCCCTGGAGTTGGAGTTCCAGGCCAGAGTGAGATGCCAGAAGTGGTTCCAGGAGCTGAGTTCAGGTCCTCTGCAAGAGGAGCAAGTACTCTTAACCACTGGACTCTCCGTCGAGCTGATTTTCCAGTTACTGGACCTGTAAGTGAAAGGAGTCTGTACCACTGAACCTCAACCTTTCCTCTAGTTTATTACGCATGTCTAAGAATACTAACGTCCTCGGGACTGTCTTAGTCCCTTATATATTTTTGAAAAGTAAGAATTTTATTATCATTCCGTTCTAGATATATTTTAACCACCCACCATGTTTATGTCTGAGTTTCACGAGTTGTTAATCTTTTACTAGTAATTGTAAATAGTTCATTGTTGGCAGAGTTTCTCCGTGTGCCAGTAGCTGCTCCTAAATAACCACACAGAGACTTATTATTAATTATAAATGCTCAGCCGATAGCTTAGACTTATTTTTTTTTGCTAGCTCTTATAACTTAAATTAACCTATTTCCATTCATATATGTGCTGCCCCGAGCTTGTTTACCTCAGCTGTGAACTTCCCATATTGCTACTTCTGCATCTGGCTTGAAACTCCTCCCTTCCTAGTCCGGCTCTCCCACCAAATCTTTCTTGCCCAGCTATAGGCCAGTCAGCTCTTTATTAACCAATGAGAGTGATACATATTCACAGTGCACAGAATGACTATTCCACAGCACTGACTTTCTGGTTAGTGAAGATATCCACAGTAGGAACAATTTAAATTGGGGTTAAGGGGAAGGTTTTGCTGCAGCAGTTAACATCGTCTAAGTTGTCATACTGTTTTAAAGAAATATATGTGCCTCTCTCCGGTTCCACAAGTTAACTCACATGAGCACTACTCCTCACCTGGTTTGCTGCAGCTGTATCTTGTATAGCTTCTTCCATGATGTCCATAGAGAGCTGTGTTTCAGGGCTGGGGAGTAACACAGGGATACAGCATTCGGGGATCATGCACGAGGCCCACTGTTCCTCCATTCTACAAGTAAAGTAAAATAAAAATAGGAGATGTGGTGGGGCTAGAATCTACCCATTCCACGCACTTGTTAATTTATTTGCGGACCTGTCAGAATGACTGTGGGTTCTAAGATTAATAATTCTAAGCCGGGTGGTGGTGGTGCATGGCTTTAATCCCAGCACTTGGGAGGCAGAGGCAGGTAGATCTCTGTGAGTCTGAGGCCAGCCTGGTCTACAGAGTGAGTTCCAAGACAGGTTCCAAAGCTACAGAGAAACCCTGTCTCAAAAAAACAAAGAAACAAAAACCAAAAAAATTAATAATTCTGGTCATAGTTATTCAAAATAGGACCAGGTGTGGAGGCACATGTGAAGCATTAGTCTAATTAACCTTAATCAATAAAAGTCAGATATTAGGGTAAAAACCTGAAAGATCAGAGAACCAGGAGCAGCCAGCAACTGCCCAACTGCTTCCTACCTGTCTCCTCCCTACATCCAAAAGGGCCTAGATCCTGTCTCCATCCTACCTTATCACTTCCTGTCTGCTTCTCCTGAGTGCTGGAATTAAAGGTGTGAGCCACAATTGCCCAGTTTTAACGGTTAACTAGGGCCTAGCTCCACCCTCTGACCTCCAGGCAAGCTTTTTTTTTTGTCAGAACACAATATACCCCAGAACAGCATGCCTTCACCCCAGCACTCAGGAGGCAGAGACAGCTTTTCCCTGCAGAGTTCTACATTGAGATCCATAGGCAGCAGGAAGACAGAAAGCCACTGGGCCTGACTTGGACCTTTGAGCCTCAAAGCTCACTCCCAGGGGCACACTTCCTCCAATAATAATGGAGGAATAGCCGTGTCTGCTTGTGGAGGCCCAAAAATGTGAGCCTATTTCCACCTTGACCAAAGGTCAGAGAGTTGGAACTTACCTCTATTCCTTCAAGGTTATTGTCTGTTTCTACCTCAAACAAAGGTAGATTTAGATCAGAGTTTCTGCTTTCTCAGGGTTATTGTCAACAGGTGTGGCTAATATCCAGACCTTGTATTTCAGGTATAGAGAAGTGGCTATGTTTCTACCTCAAACAAAAGTCTAAGGATCCAACTAAGTTCTTATTCCCTTAAGGGGATAACAATGGATTCCACCCAGGGAGTGGTTTGCCTACAGAATGTTTTGGTCTAGGGTGTGAGCGTGACTTGTTTGGTTCTAGCAACAGCATGTTTAACTGTGAATGTAGCCCTCAACCTTCAACTGGTCTGTTCATTTCCTTGTATCATGTTAATGCAGTTTATTTTTTAAAAAAATCTTACTCCTACCTTTTGGAGTCAGGGGTATTTTAAGTAATTGGAAATTAAACACAGGCGATTTTAGTGTTCACTGGAACTCCCTCCAGGTACTACCCTATATGTTTCTGTTTTATTAGTTTATTCACATCTTTGTAAACTTTCATGTATTTTTCTGATCTCCACGCCCCTACCCTGGCAAGTGGTATTTTTGTTGAGGCTCGTCCCCAGCACCTGCTGCAGCAAATAGTGTCACTCCCTAAGCATTCAAATATATGCGCCCATGGGAGCCATTCTCATCCAAACCACCACATATGTGCATATGCAGGCATATTCCCAAATATAACCTGCACTGTCCATATAATGTTACTTGTAAATATGTTTTCAGGTCTGCCCATTTGGCATGGGACAACCAATTGGTGTGCTCTTCCCTGGGGAAGACCACCTCTCCCGCTCCCGCCTTCAACCATTTGCTTATGGTTCTTTATGTCGGGTTGAGGCCTGGTGGGATAGCCACTCCCGTCCACTTTACCATGTCTACTGGTGTCATCTTTGCTCAGCTCATGTTTGGGCAGTCATATTGGTGAGACTTTCTGGGTGTAGCTTCTAAAATTCTGAGATTCTTCTTCAAGTTAACCCACTTGGTTCACCACTGAGCCATGAGAAATCTCTGTGCTAGTGGCTCTAAAGTCAGAGGAAGAACATCACTTAAGAGATTATTTTGAACAATGTGGGAAGCTTGAAGTGAGGGGAAGCATGATATTACTGTATCTAATTTCAATTTATAGTATAGAAGCCAGGTGTAGTGGCTTATAACTGAAATACCAGCATTTGGGGGAACTGAGGCAGGTGGGTTGCTGTTAGTTCAAGATCAGCCTAATCTACATAGCAAGTTTTGATGAACCAGCCTAACTCTGTTTTAAGATTAGAAGCCATCTTGTTACAAGGTCAAAGATTAAGTTCATTCCTGTCTTCGGTAAAACTTGGATTTGACCAGATCTTGGCTCGTGATCTGGAATTTGACATATTTCACACACCCCTAACCTCCACCCTGATAAGACATTCTGCCAAATAATTTTGAGATGTTCACCCAAGTTCCTGCATAACCAAAAACCTTGGACACCCCATTCCCTTGCAGGTTTTTTGGCTATATAAACCCCACTCTTTCGTACGTTTAATGCTATCTTCTCAAACCCCACTTTAGGGAGTATAACCCCATCTGACAGAAAATAAAGCTTCCATAATTTGACCAAAGAAGTTGGGTAAAGGTCTTTACTCTCATTCAGTGGGATTAACACCTCCAGCTGTTCTGCAGAGACTCCATTCCAAAGACACAGAAACAGACTTATAATCTACAGAATGGAATGAAGGACTCAGGAGTAAACCCATGAAGCTATAATCATCCAGTTCATGACAAAGATGCCAGACAGCTTCCTTAATGAGCAGTCCTGGGAACACTGGATGTCCACATGCAGAAGGTCGAAACGAGGTTCCTGTCTCTTATATAGTCTCATAGACTAGAAAGGGCACCTCAACAAGGACCAGAGACCTTAATATAAGAAATTGCTAAAGGGAAACACTTCCAGATCCAGGCACAGCAAGGCTTTCCAGATGTGGCTCCTGTCACTCAAGAAAGAGCGAGTCTTGATAAAAGGATTTAAAAGTTTCTGCACAGCTGAGGAAAAGCTACCAGAGTGAGCCTTCACCCTAGAGAACGGGAGAGAGGCTTTGGCAGCTATTCATTTGACAGAAAATTAGTACCCAGGAGAGATATATGAAGAACTCAAAACTTAAACACCAAAAGAACAAATAATCCAGTAAATGAATGTGCAAATGAAATAAATAGACACTTTTCAAATCAAGTATAAAGAGCAATGAATATATGGAAAGGGTGTTAGAGAGTTTGTTCAGCAGTTTAGAGCACTGGCTACTCTTTTTTTAAAGATTTATTTATTATGTATACAACATTCTGTCTTGATGTATGCCCGCACGCCAGAGGAGGGCGTCAGATCTCAGTACAGATGGTTATGAGCCACCATGTGGTTGCTGGGAATCGAACTCAGGATCTCTGGAAGAGCAGCCAGTGCTCTTAACCTCTGAGCCATCTCTCCAGCCCCACTGGCTACCTTGAAGAGAACACAGGTTTAATTCCCAGCACCCACACCACTTCTAACAACTGTCTAACTCAGTTGCAGGGAACAAAGTCTTCTTCTGGACTCCTCTGGCACTGTATGCATGTGATACACCAATACACAGTACCCTTACATATAAAACAAAACAAATAATCTTTTCTTAATTTTAAGAAACTTATAAAATTTGAACAAAAAACAGTATACATAAGTTTGTATAGCCAAGATATTGAGAGAATTCCCAGTAGGCTAACTTCAAAGGGATGTATATTTGTCATAGAAAACATTTTAAAAAGAATCTTGAAGAAAACAAGAACTAATTAATTTTATATAAGTGATCTTGAGTTAGATCAATAACTGATTTGTAAAAACTCAGTGGCATGACAAAGAATCCTAAAAGAAAGACTATCGACAGTTCTATACCCAACACAACTATCATTCAACCATTAAGCAAGTCTGGAGCTATAGCTCAATGGTAGAGCCCTTGTCTAGCATGCACAAGGGCCAAGATTGGGTTCCCAGCACAGAAGGGAGCAGGGAGAGAGAAAGGAATTCAGCCAGTTTCACATGAAAACAAAACAAAACAAAAACCAGAGACTTAATTACTAGACACCTGCCTATAAGAAACTGAAATGAGTCTCTTACACTGACAGGCGTAAATTCAATCCCATCAGTAATTACACTGGGCCAGAGGGTGTAGCTCAGTTGGTAGAGCACTCATTTATCATACACGGGGCCTTGAACTCCATCTCCAGTACTGGATGAACCAGGCATGGTGGCACACGCCTTTAATCTCAATCCCTTTAACCCCAGCACTCGGGAGGCACAGGCAGGTGGATCTCTGTGAGTTTGAGGCCAGCCTGGTCTACATTATGAGTTCTAGGCCAGCTAGAGCTGTATAGAGAGACCCCGTCTTTTAACAAACAAACAAACAAGTTAGGGAGGAGGAAAGAAAGTGAAATGCAGCGCAGTCTGAAAGCAGATCAATTGCCTAGTGTGTGCAAGGCTCTAGAAAAGATGCCCCGCACTGTTCCTGGGTGTCACCATCTGAACGGGGTCTTTCTAGGTTTCGAAGTTTTATTCAAAGAACTAGATTTCAAAATGGCAGAGGACTGTATTCAAAAGCAGAATGACAGTGCAGATCAGGTGCCTGCAAGCTGTGACTCTTCAGAGTTAGGGACTCAATGCCCCAGTCACTGTTCTATGGGGTCAAAAAGGCGGAGAGGCTGGTCACCAAGGGCAGACGGTGGAGCTCTGTCTTTATTGATAGGCTTGGGTTATGTAAGCTCTTCTTTGTTGCTTGCAACTTTTCCCATAATGCATCTGATTTTAATCATACACGCAGTCAAGAATGAATAAGCAGAATATAAGGTAAACAATGCATTTTGAGAGCACAGTTTGCCTTATTGCGCATGCACCCAGAACCATTTCAGGCTGGATCAAACCCCTAGCTCCAGATCTTGAATATGTCCAGGAATACGTTCAAATAGAAACTGAGCACAGAAGTGGGTGTATGGCTCAGCAGTTAGAAGCACTGGCTGCTTTACCAGAAAACGCAGATGCGGTTCCCAGCACCTACATGTTGTCTTGCAACCGTGTGTAAATCCAACTCCAGCAGATTTGTCTCCTTCTGATTTTAGCAGGCACCAGGATGCACATGGTGCACTGCCATTCATTAAAATAAAAAAAGACCCTGTGATTATTTTATCTGCCCCTGCACATTAACAGAAAAAAGAAATGGAACACAAAGGAGAAGTTACTGATGGTTGTTATGAGAGGCGTTATTCCATTGCTGGGAGCTGGGTGTCCATCCAGCTCGATGCAAATGGGGGTACTAGGTTGCTCTCTGCAGTGCTGGGAGAAGGGTGTGTGCGCAGTGCATGCAGATGGGAGTGCTAGGTTGCCAGGTGCACTGTCAGAGGAGAGGTGTGAGTGTGCCCCAAGCCAACCGGAGCCCCAAGTTGCTAAGCTAAACCAAATGTGCCTCGGCGGCATGAAAAGATAAAGAAAATGCAAATATTGACAAAAGAGATACAAACACGATCAAACCATATGCTGTGCAAAAGAGCCATATTTCAGATCGAAGGACACAGAGGCTGGAACTGAAAGGGTGGGGGAGGGGAATCTACCAGGTGAATGATAACTGATAGCAGCTAGAGTGGCCTAGGAACTGAGAGCCGACAAACAATGGTCACTAGAGGTGAAGGAGGGTTTATAACAGGAGACAAGCGGGGCGTGCCTGACACCACAGCACTCCAGAGGGAAAGCAGGAAGACTGCGGGTCTGAAGGCCTTGGTAATTGTAGCAAGATTTTGTCTCAGGAAGAGAGGGTTTGTGTGAGAGAGTCAATCAATAATATAACAATTATAAATGCATTTGCAATTAACAGCCAAGCCTCAGAAATGGACAGAATTGAAGGAAGCTGTAAGACGATTCAATAACAATAACGTTGAGACTTCAATACTTCACACTCAATGGAGCAACTAGACAGGATCAACAAGGACATTATGAACCAAGGCACCTCCCACCCCAGCCTGGCAGCATTTATTCTCAGATGGACACTCCCCGGGACAAGTTCTTAGATCACAAGATCTTCTCAATCCACTTTGTTTGTTTGTATGTTTTGTTTTTCAAGACAGTGTTTTCTCTTTGTAGCCCTGGCTGTCCTGGAACTCACTCTGTAGACCAGACTGGCCTCGAACTCACAGAGACCTGCCTGCCTCTGCCTCCCAAGTGCTGGGATTAAAGGTGGGAGTCACCACCACCCGGCTTCTCAATTCATTTAAAAGACTGAAAATTATACAACGTTCTGGTATAGGCCTGTAACCTGGCCACTTCCACAGTCTCAAGGTCAGCCTGGGCAGCTTAGTCCGACCCCACCTCAAATACATGAATGGCTTTTGATACAGTTCAGTGGTAGAGAGCGTCTCTAGAATGTATGAAAGCCTGGGTTTCAGTCCTCAGCACTGCACACAAAATAAATAAATTATACAAAGTACAGGAATGAAATGAAGTCAATACAGAAGGCTATTTGGGACATTTTACACACACTGGTAACTTGTGAAACATAAGGAACACGACAAGTTGTACAATCTTAAGATATTTTTTTTTTTTTGAGACAGGGTCTCTTTCTATATCCCTGGCTGGCCTCCAACTCACAGAGATCTTCCTGCCTCTGTCACCCAAGTCCTGCGGGCAAAGGCATGTGCCGCTATACCCAGCAAGTCTTCAGATTTTAACTTGCCTTTCCTAAAGGTCCTTAAAGGAAGTAACTTTATAATTGCCTCCTCTTTGGAGATCTCTTTACAACCGTTAAGCGTGGACCATTAAATCCTTTGAAATCTTCAAAGAAATAGAAATGTAAAGCCTTCTTTTTTTTTGAGATGGGGCCTCTCTGTGTGAGTTCAGGATAGCCTTGCACTCTGGAGTGAGGCCTCCACAGCCTCCCAAGTAGGATTACAAGTGTACACTACCGCGCCCAGCTTAAATTGTTCTGGAGAGCGAGCTGTCAGAGGCTCATATATCCGTGTGGTGCTGTCGGTACCAGAATGTCTGTATGTGAAAGGTTAGACAACGGCCTGGAGGAGTCTGAATCACTGGTGACTGCCAGCGATAAGAACAGAGGTGGGGCAGCAGTGGGCAAAGAGACTCAGCCCACACTACGCCCTTTCATTGAGAGCTCTGCTCACCAGACTCACAGAAAGCACAAACAGAGGCTCGGGGCCATCTCAAGAGAAGAGCACGCGCCCCTCCACGGCCGCACTCTCAGGGGACCCAGAATGGTTTTGTCCTTCTTGAGTAGCAGAGCACCCAGGATTCGGGTTTCGCTCAGTTGCAATCTAAGCAGCACACGGCAGAGGCTCTCATTCAGAACTAGCCCGGGTAGGAGCGGGTCCAAGGGAGGTTTCACCCAGCAGGCGGGCAGCCTTTTGATATTGCAACTCGACACCACCATCCATAAAGTTCATGCTTGAAAAGTGCACAGTCGAGTTACAAACAAACCATTAAATCACATACTAACATCTACCTCAAGTAGGGCTGTAAACCGTGCATTCCAGATTGTCCTTGATTGCAAGAGACCCACGGGCTGTTGGGTTGGACGTACCTGGTAGAGGAGGAAAGGTCAGGATTTGGACACGGGCTTTGTCTTAAGAGACCACCTTGAGGCTGGGAAGCTGTGACGCACGCTGCAGGCGGAACTCCCGAGTTCAAACTGGCTCTTGGAAGAATAAAGCATTGTTCTTCAGTTCGGTAGCCACGGGTTGGACTTTACCAGGTCAAGGATGTTAACGTTTTCAGACAGCTGGTTAGCTGACTGCTGGGTGTGGTCTGCAGGGGATGGAACAAGTCATAGCCTCTCAGAGGGCAAAACTGTTAGCAATCGACCTTAGACCTGGAAAACAGAGTCAACCTCCGAGCAAGGAAATAAATAGGTGACCAGCAGTCAGAAGTTGAAGGCATCCCAAGTAGTGACATAAGGCATAAGGGTGGAGGGCACTCTGGTTTCAGTTGACAGAGCCAGGGAAGATGCAGAGGTGAGCACCTGGAGCCAAAACCATCTTAGGCTCTCTTAGACCCATCAGACAAACAGTGGGTTTGGTTTTTTGGTGTTTTTTTAACTATAAAAAAAATGTTGTGAGATTTGCGTGTGTGTGTGTGTGTGTGTGTGTGTGTGTGTGTGTGATATGTGTGCAGGTATGCTCACCCATGTTTGCACATGTGGACAGAGGTCAGAGGTTAATATCAGGTGTCTTCTAGGACTCTCAACCTTTCTATCTATCTATCTATCTATCTATCTAGCCATCATCTATCTATCTATCTATCTATCTATCTATCTATCTATCTATCTATTTTTGAGGCAAGATCTCCCCCTAAATATATGGAGCTTGCAGTTGCAGCTAGACTAGCTAGCCAGCAAACCCCCTGAGATTACACTATGTCTGCACTGGGGTTACAGGAACACGCCTCCAGATCCAACTTTTACCTGGGTGCCCAAGGATCCAAACTCAGTGCCCCATGCTTGGGCAGCAGGCACACTTCTCCTCCTGGGCCATCCCCGCAGCCCCACACTGTTTACTTTTTTTTTCCCCATGCCATTTACTTTTAACCTTTGCATCTGGCCTAACATTCTCATGACTGTTGGGTAAACCTCTTGGAATGTATTGTTAAGCTTAGTTAATGTTTGCTATAGCCCGATGAAAGGCAGACCACTAGCCTCCAACAGCCCTCACGCTCAGTGCTAACAGATAACAGCTGAGACCCAAAAGAACCACCTGCTAATGCCCCCACCAGTGTATTTGCTAAAAGTATTGATTTATGGGGCTAGATTATGGGATAGCTCGGCAGTTAAGAGCACTTGTTGCTCTTGCAAAAGACCCATCCATAACTCCAGTTCCAAAGAATCCAGTGCCCTCTTCTGACCTCCACAGGCGGCAAGTACACATATGGTGTACATATACACATGAAAGCAAAACACGCCTATGTAAACCAAGGACAATTTTATTTAAAATGCATTGGTTTGTGGCTTTCTTTCTCCTTTGGCTACAAAAGCCCATATAACCTCTCCTACTTAGGAGTAGACTAGACTGCACCTGCATCCTGGGTCTCCATCCTGTGTGGCTCGGGATAAAGCATCTCTTATTTCCTCTAGAGCAGTGATCTATGGCCACACATACCACTGTTGAGATCTCTAAGCGCTGTCTTCAGTAGCTCTAGCCACCAGGGCCTGGCATGTGGTGACCTAGGATCAGTGTCTGAGGGTAAACTGGGAGTGTCCTGGGTCCCCTTTCCCAAGAGGAGGTATTTCTATGGCTTGGCTGCCTTCCACCATGATCAGAAAGCAGGGCTGTTGTGTATGGCTGGTCTTGGTCGCTCTGTCCATCCAGAGCCAGGTCACAGGAGAGGGGTCCTGGCTCTCTCTGGCACTGGGACACTCATCAGGGTCAGGGCTGAGGTCTTAGAACAAATTCTCTAAGGGCTTGCTCTTACTTCTCTGTCCAGGTACATCCCTGAACCCAGGCGGGCCTTCATCTCTCAGGGCTAGAATATATGTACTTTCCTGCCTCCACATGGACCTAACAAGTTAGATTATAAACTCTCAGAGGAGAGCTCTATTTCAGTTGGCTTTTGGATAAATAAGCGTTATATAAATTGAATATTTTCTAAAATTCGCAGACATTAAGGAAACTGATCCTTTAGCACTCTTAGCAAAGAAATATTCTCATTGGAATAAACTCAGCAAGATTTTAGAAACTCAAGTTAACATGATGAGACAAAGCTCTAGTAAACAAAAGAACTAGTGATTTGGGTTTAGCCAAAAAAAAAAATAATAGATAAGATGGGCTGCAGTATAGTTCACAGGTGGTTATGTTCTTAGTCACAGGCATTGACCATATCCATACACATGTGACTAAATTAATGCACATTTAAATTTGAATGAACATATTTTAAATATTTTATTACATGTGTGAGAGAGGTACGCACACTCTTATCAAGTACATGTGGCGGGCAGAGGAGGACCTCGAGAGTCTCATTCTAGCGTGTTCACCTTATTGCCTTGAGACAGGCTTTCTCTGTGGACCAGAAGCTCTCCGTTCCGGCTCGGCTGCTGGCCGGTGCCTTAGTTAGTGTTCTGTCACTCTGAAGAGACACCATGACTCTTCGAACAGAAGACATTTAATTGGGGGCTGACATACAGTTTGAGAGGGTCAGTCCCTGAACATTATGGCGGGAAGAAGACACATGTGGCTGGTGCCAAAGTAATAGTAATACCTGAGAGTTTTACATCCTGAGCCTCAGGTAGAAGACAGAGAGGGAGAGGGAGAGGGAGAGGGAGAGGGAGAGGGAGAGGGAGAGGGAGAGGGAGAGGGAGGGAGAGGGAGGGAGAGGGAGAGGGAGAAAGAGAGAGAAAGAGACTCAAAGCCCTCTTCCAACAAGACCACACCTCCCAATCCTTCCTAAAGGTTCACCAACTAAGGACTAAGCCCATGGGGGAGGGGTTAATTCTCACTTAAACAAGCACAGCTCCCAGGATCCACCTCTCTCTGCCTGCCCTGTGTGTGCAGTGGATACAGCACATAAAGTTGTATCTGGCTTTTTCTTTTAAACTTTTTATTTTATGTGTAAGGGTGTTTTGCCTGAGTGTGTGTCTGCTCAACCATGTACAGGTAGAACCTACAGAGGCCAGAAGAGGATATTGGATCCAGTGGGACTAGAGTTAAAGATGATTGTGAGCTGCCATGGGGGTGCTGGGAATTGAACCCAGGTCCTCTGGAAGAACAGCCAGTGCTCTTAACTGCTGAGTTATCTTGTCAGGTCCCTAACCTGACTTTTTCAGGAGGCTTTGGTTATTATCTTATTATTTTTTTATATATAGCTGTTTTGCCTGCATTCATGAGGAGGCACCACTTGCATACAGGGTGCTTGGAGGCCAGAAGTGAGTGTTGGATGCCCTGGGACTGGAATTAGATCAGGTTGTGAGCTGCCTTGTCAGAGCTGAGGATCAAAACCAGGTCCTAAGGAAGAGCTGCCAGTACTTTCAGCCACAAAGCCATGGATCCAGCCACACCTGTTTTTTCTGTCTTTGTTGTTGTTGTTGTTGTTGTTTTTCGAGACAGGGTTTCCCTTTGTAACAGTCCTGACTGTCTTGGAACTCTATTTGTAGCCCAAGCTGGCCTCGAACTCACTGAGATCCGCCTGCCTCTGCCTCCCGAGTGCTGGGATTAAAGGCGTGCACCACCACCGCCCGGCTCACACCTGTCTTTTTACATGGGTGTTTGGGATTTGAACTCTTGTTCATACTTGCATAACAAGCACTCATACTCACAGAACCATCTCTCTTGCCCCCAAAATTTTCTTTAGCTCAATTTTTACTGGTTTATTAAGTTAACATTACTTCTGCTTAATGCTTTAGATGATATAAAGTATACCTTTATTTTTTAACCACATGGAGTATTTATTCTGACAAACATCTGTAAATATTACCACAGATTTCCAAGATTTTGGAATGCTGGGTGGTGGTGATGCACACATTTAATCCCAGCACTCGGGAGGCAGAGGCAGGTGTATCTCAGTGAGTTCGAGGCCAGCCTGGTCTACCGAGCGAGTTCCAGGACAGGCTCTAAAGCTACACAGAGAAACCCTATCTCAAAAAAACTTTAGACTAATGCTATCGACAGCTGACTCATCAGATAGCTAAGATTCCCAAGATGGAGTTAAGATGGATTCTGTGTATAATTTCACCTCTGCTTATTTTCACGTACTTCATGCAGAATATGCGTTTGCCTCCATCCGTCCACTATGAGGAGCATGGAAAAGCCTGTGTGTGACAGTACGTGATAACTTACCATAAGAAAAAAAAAATCCCCAAGTTCCATGACGGAAAACCTAGAAATTAAACTGGTATAAAACAGGGCTGTGAAGATGACCTGGTGGTGAAGAACACTGGCTGCTCTTCCAGAGGACCCAGGTTCAATTCCCAGCACCCATGTGACAGCTTACACTGTCTGTAACTCCAGTTCCAGGAGATCTGATGCCCTTTTCTGGCCTCTAGAGGCACCAGGGACACAAGTGGTGCTTAGACAGACATGCAGGCAAAACATAAAATTAAAAAAAGATGAAAATAAAAAAGCTAATAAAAATAGATAAACAAGAGAAAAAGAGAGTTTTACTACCCCACAAAAGCGCATATACTCAGCAATAACTAGCTTAGGTACAGCCAATAACAATGAGTAGAGAAGAGGAGAGAAATGACAAGACACAGGGAATGGCTTCGATTTGAAGGGTGGTAACAATGCAGGGTGCACTATTTAGTACGCTTCTCGGCCACTTTCAGTCCAAACATCTAGAGTTATCTCCAGTAAAAAGTCTAGCAGGCAGCAGTGGGCATGTAGCTCAGTAGCAGAGTCACGCTCTCTATGTGTGAGACCGAGTTTGACCCCAGCTCTTCAAACAGAAATGGGCTGGAGAGCTGATTCAGTGGTATAAGAGCACTTAACACTCTTATAGAGGACCCAGGTTCAAATCCCAGCACCTACAGGGCAGCTCACAAACATCTGTAACTTCAGTTCCAGGGATCTGATGCCATCTTGATTTCCACAGGCATTGCGTAACATGGTACTCCAACATACATGCAGACAGAACACTCATGCACATAAAGGATTTGAACAAAACAGAACTATCTGTGCTCATGCTGGTAGAGAGAGGGAGATAATTTTACAATTAGAAATCATGTCTAGTTTGTAAGCATATAAGGGAAGGGTAGAGGACATTTTGGATGTCTTGCTACTTCTCAATTATCTTCAACTCTAAATAATCCATATGCCAACAAGGCAGGTATTAGCATGGGATGTGCCCTCCCCTAGGCCATCTCTTGGTTGTCAAATGATACTTTGACTAATTCCTGTATTCTATCACTCTCTAAAATCTCCACCACCTCTTGAGTCTCTTCTTATCTTGGTTGGTTTGCTTGCCTGTTTGTTTGTTGAGGCAAGGTCTAATTTATTCTAGGCTATCTTGGAAGTCACTATGAAACTAGCCAAGGGTGTCTTTGAACTTTTGATCCTCATACATTACTTCCTGAGTCCTGAGATTACAGGCATGAGCCACCAAGTCCTGTTTATGCAGTGCTGGGTTTGAACCCAGGGCTTCATGCACAGCAGGCAAATGCCTTATTAACTGAACTAAAGCCCTAATTCTTCCTCATCATTTTATTTTAATATAACCACTTCACCAGTTTACCATTATATTTTGCTTGGACAATTGAACTGGCACTACTGATATTGCTCCAATTTATGTTTATGAAGTTGAAAATCAGACTATGGTTCTTCTGTGTAAGTTGTTAGTTTCTGCCCACTGCATGGTCCACCCTACAGAACTGTGCCCTCCTTACTCATCCTCTGCTCTTCTCCTGAGCCACCAAGGCATTCAGGGTCTCTGTGAGCACGCCTCCCAGCCCAGAACTCTCATGTTTACTGTTCTCCCTGCCTGGATGCTCTATGTATGCTAGATCCTATTTTTCTTCTCCACTAGTCTATAATAACATGAAACCACCCAAGTTTCTGTCCTCCATTTCCTGTCAGGAAGCCTGAGGTGTGTGCAACTTCCAAAGTCTCTGGAGTGCCTTCTGTCTCATGATAAGTCTCTGTTTTGATGACACCTAGGCTTACCTAATAATTGTGACTCAGAATGAGGCCCTGAGATAGCCCTGGCTGAGAAGAGTCTAGTCCAAGAGACTTAGAGGATTACAGGGTGGGAAAGAAGTCAGAATGAGGTGCCTGGACATATGTTCTCCAGAAATTTGGACAAAGGCCATCATGATAACTCAACCTGACTAACTGAATTCAATCTCTAGAATCCACGTGGTAGAGAATTGTTGTAGAAGGCTGCTAGTTTGTTCCTGGCTGCTCAGCCCCGAAATGACCACACAGAAACTGTATTAATTAAATCACTGTTGGGCCCATTAGCTCTAGCTTCTTACTGGCTAACTCTTACATCTTAATTTAACCCATTTCTTTTCATCTGCATATCGCCACATGGCTGTGGCTTACCAGGTAAATTTCCATCCAGTGTCTGTCTCTGGTGGGGCTTCATGGCTTCTCTTTGACTCTGCCTTCTTTCTCCCAGCAGTCAGTTTAGTTTTCCCTGCCTAGCTCTGCTCTACTTTATCACAGGTCCAAAACAGCTTCTTTATTAACTAACGGTATTCACAGCATACAGAGGGGAATCCCACATCAGAGAACTGACTCCTGCAAGATGTCCCCTGACTTCCACATGTCCCCTGCTCCCCAGTAAATAGACACATTTTTTAAAAAGTACAATATTTGACGTGTTTCCAGCTTACTGAACTCATGCCAGGGCCTGGAAGGCCTGCAGGTCCCCCATGTTCTCCCTGTGTGTCTAGTTACATACCTTCTAGTATCTTCTACAACAAACTGAAACACATTCAGGATTCTTACAAGTGGTCAAACCCAGTGAAAGGGGCAGGAACCCCAATTTACAGTCACTCAAAAGCACAGATCATAACCCAGGGACTTAATTGGCATTTAAAGTAGAGACAGGTTTGTTGGTTTGAGGCCATCAACCTGTGGGATCTGATGCTGTCTCCAGGCAGGTGGGATGGTGTCAGAATGGAATTGACGTATAGGACACACAGTTGATGTTCTCAAAGACCTGCTCATTGGTCAGGAAAATTTGCTAGACCTTTTTTTGCTTTGCTTTGCTTGTTTATTTTTATAGACAGGCTATTATGCAGCCCAGGCTAGCCTCAAACTCTTCTGTAGCTGAGGCCAGCCTTGAATTTCTCCTGCTTCCACCTCCCAAGTGCTGGAATTATAGGAATGCAACACCACTCCAGGCTCCCCACACTTTCTGAGATCACAGTGGGTGAAATTTGTTTTACTGATGTCAGACACTGGGCAAGCCAGTCTCTAATATTAGTGGGAAGAGGCTGTCTCTTTAAAACACTACTGAAGTACCTTCAAAGTTTGTCTGTGGTTTCACCCAAGGCTCTGGAGAGAACTCGCAAGGGCTAACTCTATGCTCAGGAATGTACCTGCTATTTGTTTTGGACATGTGACCATGACTCGGAAATGAGCATATTCAGGACTGGGCTCACTTCTGTCTGCCCACATGCTCTTCCTATATGAATATGTATAGATTTTCCCCACCAAAAAAGCAAGGACAGTGTTAGCAACCAGGCACACCTTGGCCCTGCCCCTTGGAAACCTGGCACAGTGCAGTCACCTTTGTGCGTGGCAAGCAGTGCCCTGACTGCACATAGGTGCAAAGGTCCCTTTAAGAGACAAGCCCCGCCTACTCCTGCTCTTTCCCACTGTTCTTCTGGAGAGGCAAGCAGGTCTCCCTCTCCCTCTCCCTCTCCCTCTCCCTCTCCCTCTCCCTCTCCCTCTCCCTCTCCCTCTCCCTCTCCCTCTCCCTCTCCCTCTCCCTCTCTCTCTCTCTCTCTCTCTCTCTCTCTCTCTTTCATCCTTTTTATCCTTCTCTCAATAAACTCCACACTCAAACTCTGCCTGGAGTATTTGTCTTTACCCCCCACCCCCATGGTACCCGCTAAAGGTCCCACCTCGCGCCACACTCATAACAAACAGTGTTTGGCAAATCAGCTCCGTGGCCTTCCTTCTCGCAGCAGCGGCTGACCCTGTCTCTGCTCTCATCTCTAAACTGTGCACTCACAAGAAAGGGCAGAGGGCTTCTGAGTTTGGATTCCTGCTTGTTCCAGACCTTCCCAGAGGCCTCCCTGACCATCCCGAGCACCCGCAAGCACTATCTTCCCATGTGCCTGCTGAGCACATAATCTAAATTGTTTAAGTCACGTTTTAAGTTCTTTGCTTTATTTTCCCAGCCAAAACGTAAGCTCCGTGAAAGCAAGGATCTTACAATAATTATCTGTGTCTGAGGCCAAGAATGTGACACCCAGCAATAAAATCGCAACAGAGCCTTGTTGGAAGAAGAAGGGCCATCAGCAACATGGCACTGTCTTGCTCTGCACAAAGCACTCCTCCAAAGCCGAGGGGCTAGGCCTGAGTCAAGCCCACTGACCTGCCTTAGAATCCTAAGTCTCCAGTCATTGGCCCAGAAGGAAGGACGGGCATCCGGTAGCTGAGCTTCTAACTTACCCTTTCCCCCAAACACTTTCCATTCCTGCAGCCAGAGAGCCCCTCTCTGCAAGGCTACCCTGACCAGAGGCTATTTATAGGAGCCAAGGTTAGGATTTCAGCAATTCTGTCCCCATAATCCCGGTCAGATTTGGCAAGGTTAGGACGAGTGATTCTTGGTGCTGTCCCCATATTCCTGGTCAGATTTCCAGTATCCCAGGCCTGAGCAGCAAGCTCTCACACAGAAAGAGAACAAACCAATATTTCTTCTTTTTGTGTCTTAAAAAAATGTATTTGGGTGGTGGGGGAGCTTGCTGAGGCCAGAAGAAGGGTCTGATCCCTTGGAGTGGAGTTCAGGCAGTTGTGAACCACACGTCATGGCTGTTGGGGACCTAACCGGGGTCCTCTGTAAGAGCGGTGTACACTCTTGGCCTCTGAGCAGCTCTCTAGCCCCTCCTCTTTATTTCTGAGCCTTTGTATCCCTCCATTTCATTCACCCTCGCTTCTCCATCTTCCTTCACTCTCCCCTACTCTGTTCCCTTAGATAACTTTACTCGTTTCAAACCATACATATAATGTATGTATCTATAATGCATGTATGTTTATATGTATATATATGTGTGTGTGTATAACATAGGTATGATTTTATGTGTCTATATAAAACTCTAGGAACTACAACTGAGAGAAAGTATACATTTGCCTTTCTGTGATTGTCTTCACCTGCTTAATAAGATCTCCAGTTGCATCCATTTGCTTGCAAGCAATAACTTCCTTATGGCTGAGAACAATTTCCTTGAGCACCACAATTTCCTTACCCATTCCTTCGTTGAGGGACACCTAGGCCCGTTCCATCATTTAGCTCTTGTGACTAGTGCTGCAAGCAACATGGCTGTGCAAGTGTCTCTAATAAGTCAGCTTGGAGTCTTTGGGGAAACAACCAGGGGCAGGGTGGCTGGGTCACATGGAAGGCCTGGTTCGTTGGGCTATTTGTTTGTTTGTTTGGGGGAGGTTCTTTTTTTTTTTTTTTAACATTTAGTGTGTGTGTGCACGCATGTATGTGCATGCTTGTGTGTGCTCGCATGTGCACGTATGTCATAAAGCACATGTGGATGTCAAAGGACAACTTGCAGGGATCTGGTTCTCTTCCCCCATCATGTGGTTCCTAGGGGTAGAAATCAGGCTTGGCAGGAAAAGCCCTTTACTGCTGAGCCTTCATGCTGCTCTTGAGAAACCTCCATTCTGTCTTCCACAGCTGGACTAGTTTGCACACCAACAAGCAGGATGTAAGGTTCCCTTTGTCCATGTCTTTGTTGGCCTCTGTTGTTATTTATTTTCTTATTGATGACCTCATTTGGATTGAGGCAAATCAGAACTTCCCGGCGGCCAGTGAGGGTAGCCCTTTTAGCTTATTGACTGCTCGTATTTCCTCTTTCGACAACTGCCTGCGCCTCTCATTGCTCAGTTTTTAGTTGGTTTGTTTGTTTCTCGTTGCTTCGTTGTTTCGGTTTTTTTTTGCCTTTTTTTTAATTCTTCATATGTTCTAGACATCAATCGTCTGTCGGGTGTACTGGCAAAGACGTTCTCCCATCTGTAGGCTGTCTCTTCCCTAACTGTTTCCCTTTCTGGACAGAAGCTTTGAAGTTCAGTGCAGTCTCATTTGGCTTCATTTCCTGAGCAACTTGGGTCCTGTTGAGAGAGCCCTAGAGTATACCTGTATAGACTTGTTTTGTTTTTATTTTTTTTCTCTTTATTTTATGTGTAGGGGTGTTTTATCTGCATGAATCTCTGTGCATTCCTTCTGGTGCCTCCAGAGGCTAGAAGGGAATGTCGAATCCCCTGGAACTGGAGTTATAGACAGTTGTGAGCTGTCATGTGGGTGCTGAGAATCAAACCCAGGTTCTCTGGAAGAGCAGCCAGTGCTCCTAACCGCTGAGTCATTTCTCCTGCCTCTTTATCTATATCTTGAAGTTTTTTTTTCCTCTGTATTTCCCTCAATTTCCGAGATTCAGGTCTTACATTAAAGCTTTGATCTATTAGGAGGGAGTTAATTTTTGTATCAGTAAGTGTGTTGGTTAATTGTTTTGTCAACTTGACACAGACTAAAGTCATTTGAGAAGAGATAACCTCAAATGAGAAAATGTCACCATTAGACTGGCTTATAGGTAAGCTTGGGGTATTTTCTTGATGGTTTATGTGGAAGGGCCCAGCCCTCTGTGGATGGTGCCCTCCCTGGGAAGATGGTCCTGGGGTATATAAGAAAACATCTACACAGGTCAGGAAGAACAAAGCAGTAAGCAGCATTCCTCCATCGTCTCTTCCAGGTTCCTGCCTTGAGTTGTTTGGTTTTTGGTATTTTGAGACAGGGTTTCTCTGTGTAGCCCTGGTTGTACTGGAACTTGCTCTGTAGACCAGGTTGGCCTCAGATTCAGAGATCCACCTGCCTCTGCCTCCCAGAGCTGTGTGCCACCACCGACAAGCTCTGCCTTGAGTTCCTGGCTTGGCTTTCTTCAGTGAAGGACTATTATCAGGACATGGAAACCAGAGGTTCTCAACCTATAAATTGCAACCCCTTTGAGGGTCACACATCAGATATCCTTCATATCAAATATTTACATTATGATTCATGTCAGTATCAAAATTACAGTTATGAAGTAGCAACAAAAAATTTTACGGTTGGGGGTCAGGACAACCTGAGGCACTGTATTAAAGGGTCGCAGCGTTAGGAAGGCTGAGAACCACTGCAAACCCTTTTCTCCCCAAGTTGCTTTGGGTCATGGTGTTTTCACACAGAATAGACACCAAACTAAGACAGAGAGATAAAAGGATGTAGTTTACTTCTTCTGCATGTGAAGAGGCTATTTTCTTCTGTCTGTATTTTCGACAGATGCTTCAGCTGCCTCTGTGTGGGTTTGTGTCTATTTCTCTAGGCTCTTCTGCCCATCTATGTGTCTATTATTGTGCCAGTATTGATATGGGGGAGTTGGGGTCCCTCTTGGAGTTTAAGTGTTATTAATATGAGAGAGTTGAACAAGGGCTCAAACAGCAGTTCAAGGATATTTTTATTAGTATTAAAAAACAAAAACAAAACAACAACAACAAAAAAATCCTCCGGTGCAGGCAAGCTATAAATCTCAGTAGCTGCCCAGAGGAGAATGACAGAGAAGGAAAATGCCCGCTGTTTAAGGCACCTGAACAGAGGGTCACCCCATAGTGGCAGGTGGTGCTCAGAAAAAGAGCAAGGAAGCCAAGTACCAGCAAAGATGTTCTTAGGCTCTGGCCTGCACCAGGAAGAAAGAGACAGAAGAGAGAAAAAGGCAAGGTTGTAGAGAGGTGAGCAGACACCTGCCAAACCCCGCAGGTTTGTAGGGGCTATGCTAAGGGTAAGAATTCAGGGAAGGAAAAGCACAGTGTCTTGTTAAAGAAATAATTAGTCTGAGGGCTGGAGAGATGAACATTGTAGTGTGAAGCGGCGGGGCTGCGTCCCGCCGCCGGCCAGCTTCACACCCGCTTTACACCCGAAATAATTACACGGAAACTGCACCCCTTCAAAACACTGCCCGGCCCATAGTTTCAGCCTCCTATTGGCTAATTCCCACATCTTCCCTCAACCCATATCCAGCAATCTGGGCAGCACCACGACGTGTGGCTTACCAGGAGAGATCCCAACCCGCGTCCATCTCGGAGAGGAGCAGCATGGAGACCCCAATGGCGACTGCCTGAAGCGTCTCCCCAACTCTACTTCCTTGTTCCCACAATTCTGTTCTGTCTACTCCACCTACCTAATTTTCTGTTCTCTTAAAGGGCCAAGGCAGTTTTCTTTATTAATAATGAAAGTAACACATAGACACTCCTCCATCACTTCCCCTTTTTCTGTTTAAACAAAAAAGAAAGGCTTCAACTTTAACATAGCAAAATTACATATAACAGTTATCAAGCAAGTATTACAGTTACAATATTCAAATCTATTTTATCTTTTATCATAACTAAGGAAATCTATAACTATCTATTTATTCTTCAACTCCATCAAAGACTCCAGAAGGATACAATGCTACCTAAGTAAATAAGAAATAAGTAACTTATAAAACTCTAGAAATGACAGAGACAACTCGCTGCCTGGACAGTCACCCAAAGTTCCTCTGTACCGTTGAGGCATCCATCTTCAGCCTTCAGGCCCATAGTGTCCAGCAGACTTTTTCATGAAGCAGGAAATTCCAAAGACAGTTCAGTCACTTTCTGCTGTGTCCTGCAGAACGTCTCGCAGACTCTTTCACGAATCAGGAACCCCGAAAGACCATCTCACCTTTAGGCAAGTTCAGCAGTCCTCTCTCTGCGGGTTCTTTGTGTCCAGTCTATGCAACAGTCCAGGCAAGAGCAGTTTCTTGCCCAAATGGCTAACAAACTCCATAAGTAGCCTCTTCGATGCCCATCTTCCTCTCGAAGTAGATTGGTGCTGCCAGGAGCAGACGTGTCTCATTGTCATGAAAAACCCTAAGTTATTAAAACATTAAATGCCATATTCTGCAGTCTTTGAAAGATGTGAAGAATGTCTAACTGAAATATATCTCTACATATCTAGAAAATCTAATAACATGACTACAAGCTTAACTATTATCAATGATTATCCATTAACAACCTATATTTCCTAATTATACATTACAGTTTTTAAAATGAACTACACAATTACAATACCTTAATCAAGATCAGAAATACATATACATATAACAAATTGACCTTAAAATCCATACCAATGCAAATTATTCATATCTATATCATCTCCCCCTTTAAATGTAAAAGAACATTTATAAGCAATATTTGGGAAAATGGGCGCAGTTTTTTCTCTCCAAACTGCTTCCTGCTGAATGGGGGCGCTGTTATTTAGGTCTTTCATGGTGTAACCTGTGTGCTAGGTTCATCTCAGTCGGCAGTTGAGCGAAGTAATTTTTTGAGGGTGTTCACAGCAACCTTTCAGGAGGGCGTGGTCTATCATACCATATTGGGATAGAAGCAATCCACAGAGTCTCGTCCTCTGTGAAAACAAAAGAAGAAACTCTTTTCCAAAGCATCATGTTCTTAGATCCAAATCCTGAAGTCATACCGTTAAGATGTCCATTCTGGTCTAGCCTGGCAGCCCATATAATGAAATGTCTCTCTGTATTTAGCTCCTTTACAGTCAAAAAAATCAAAGAAAACACAATAAAATACATAATCCAGACTCTCTGTGAATTTTCCATTTTTACGTGGCTTATTTTCACTCTATCACTTTACTTTATTCTGTCTCTTTAAAGACTTTACCCCTTTTTTCAAGCATTAACTTTATTCTCTATATTTTCTTTTTCTCTCTTTTAAGCCTACGTGAGCCATTTAAAGGCCTTCTATAGAAATAGAATATTTCCTATTGTGAATCTGTAATTTTTTACTATCCAGGAGCACTTCTTAAAAGGTTAACCACTTCTTAAAAACTTAAGTTGCACCAGGTAGAGGTAATACAGTACCTGTTTACAGCCAAGTTTAAACCTTAACTGCGCTGTTATTATGGTAATTACGACAGACCTGCCTGAGGTCAGCACAGTTTAGCATGGCGGAGCAGAGCCAAAGCCGCTCCTGCCTCAGTCATTTGGTGCCCCTGAGCCGCACACAGTTCCAGGCACACAGCAGTCCACATTGGAGCCGCACTCAGCAGTTTAATTCTGAGACTGAGCGTGCAGCACAAAAACTCTTTTTATCCAAGTTACAGCCAAATTTGACATGCAGAGCACTGCGCAGTCTGAAAACACCTCTCTCTCTATGGCAGCAGGAATCCGCAAACGCTGTCCCGCTCGCCTAAGCCTGATTTCGCCATCTGCCCAGGTGCAGGCAGGGAGCAGTGAGCCATTGGCATGGTCTCAGAGTACTTTCTTTCCGATACCAAGCGGGCAAGGTTTTTAAGTGGATTTAGTGACCACGTTGGAGCGCCAATCTGTAGTGTGAAGCGGCGAGGCTGCGTCCCGCCGCCGGCCAGCTTCACACCCGCTTTACACCCGAAATAATTACACGGAAACTGCACCCCTTCAAAACACTGCCCGGCCCATAGTTTCAGCCTCCTATTGGCTAATTCCCACATCTTCCCTCAACCCATATCCAGCAATCTGGGCAGCACCACGACGTGTGGCTTACCAGGAGAGATCCCAACCCGCGTCCATCTCGGAGAGGAGCAGCATGGAGACCCCAATGGCGACTGCCTGAAGCGTCTCCCCAACTCTACTTCCTTGTTCCCACAATTCTGTTCTGTCTACTCCACCTACCTAATTTTCTGTTCTCTTAAAGGGCCAAGGCAGTTTTCTTTATTAATAATGAAAGTAACACATAGACACTCCTCCATCAGAACATGTTGCTTTTATGGAGGACCCAGGTTTGTTTCCCACAACCCACAAGGTGGCTAACGTCCATCTGTAACACTAATTCCAGAGGAGCCAATGCCCTCTTCTGGCCTCCTGAGGAACTGCATGCACATAGTGCACAGACACACAAGTATAAATACCCATACACATAAAATAAAAAATAAATCCTAAAAATAATTATTATTGCTGTTCTGCCTATCTCTTTAGTATGGATTAAGGTGAACCCACCTTCCGAGAGGGTGGTCCCTTGGCCAGGGTTTTTACCAGGCTCAACTGGAATCCTTGTTGAAGGAAGTGTGTTCTTGGGGATAGGCTTTGGGGTTTCAAAAGCCCAAACCAGGCCTCATGGGCCTCTTCCTGCTGCCTGAGATCTGGATGTAGAGCTCCCAGCGACTTCTCTAGCACCATGTCTACCTGTGTCCCCATGCTCCACACCGTGTCTGCCCGTGTCCCCATGCTCCACACCGTGTGTCTGCCCGTGTCCCCATGCTCCACACCGTGTGTCTGCCTGTGACCCCATGCTCCACACCGTGTGTCTGCCTGTGTCCCCATGCTCCAGTGTGTGTCTGCCTGTGACCCCATGTTCCACACCATGTCTGCCTGTGTCCCCATGCTCCACACCGTGTGTCTGCCTGTGTCCCCATGCTCCACACCGTGTGTCTGCCTGTGACCCCATGCTCCACACCGTGTGTCTGCCTGTGACCCCATGCTCCACACCATGTGTCTGCCTGTGTCCCCATGCTCCACACCATAACGACAAAACCTCTGGAGCTGTAAGCAAGCCCCACTTAGATTCTTTTTTCTCTGAGAGTTGTCTCTTCACAGCAATAGAACACTGACTAAGACAGCTAGTTTTAGTATTGTGGTAAAATTGACTTTGTAAAAAGAGTTTGGATGCATTCTTTTTCAACTTTGGGGACTAACTTGAGAAAGATCAGCATTAGTTCTTGGGGAGAATTCTACAGGGAGTTCGTTAGGTAAGGACTTCTTTTAGTTGGACTTTTCAAAATTATTGCTTCCATTTCATTACTTGTTACAAATCTGTTTAAATTGTTTAATTAATCATGGCTTAATTTTGGTAGGGCATAGATATCTATGAATGTATCCATTTCTTTTAGGTTTTTCCCACTTAGTAGAATATGAGTTTTTGAGGTATATCTTATGATTTTCTGGACTTCGTTAGAGTCTATGGTTTTGTTTTTGAGATAGTTTCTTACTCCATGCGCTCCTTGGGATTAAATGTGTGTGCCATCACACCTAGCTCATTGGTCTCTATTGTAAAGTTTCTCTTCCCATTTCTGTCTTTCTCTGGTTTGTTTGTTTGTTTGGTTGGTTGGTTGGTTTTTCAAGACAATTTTTCTCTGTGTAGTCCTGGCTGTCCTGGAACTTGCTCTGTAAACCAGGCTCTCTTTTTTTCATTTCTAATTTTATTAATTTTAGACTTTTCTCTTTTGGTTCATTTCATTAACTTTCTAAGAATTTGTCAATCCTATTTCTTTTTTTCAAAGAATCAACTTTTTCACTTCTTTCATTCTTTGTATTGTTTTTCATTCCTATTTTATTAATTTCTGCCCTAATTTAATTATTTTTTATTACCATTATTGTTGCGTTTGACTTATTCCTGTTTTTACAAGGCCCTAGAGTATATTGCTGTTATTTTTTTTTTCAGATCTCTGATTTTCTTAATGCAAGCACTTAAACCTATTGCCTTCCCCCTTAGGATTATTTTCATTTGTATCCCATAGGTTTTGGCATGTTGTATTCCCATTTTCATTTGATTTTAGGATTAAAAAAATTTCCTTTTTGAATATTGAATATTTTCAATAACCCTCCCACCGCTGTTTAATGGCGAATTTCTCTGTGGTTTCTCCTGCTGTTGATTTTTAGCTTTTTTCCACGGAGTCCAGACAGAATACAAGAAGTTATTCTTTTCTTTTGTTTCCTAGTGCACACTCTGTTTTAGAGCGAGTGCCATGGGCTGCTGAGAAGAATGTGTTTGCATGGAATGTTGAGAATGCGTGTGTTGTATCTACTTGCTATGTCACTTACTTTTAGTGTTTCTGTGATTAACTTTGTTGGGATGACTTGTCTACTGGTGAGAGTCAGGTGTGGCAGTCACCCACTGTTGCTATGCTGGTGTCAGCCTGTGGTTTGTACATCTTGTAGCATTTGTTTTATGAAACTGGTTGCCCTTGTCTGTGACATGTATATATTTAAATATCAATTTCGTAATAAAGAATGTTCCCATAATCAGTATGTAGTAACCTTATTTATCTCTTTTGGCTATTTTTATTTGCATGTTTGAAGTCTATTTGTTAGGTGTCAGAACGGTGACACCTGCTTGTTCCCAGTTCTGTTTTCTTGGGATACTTTTTTCCATCCCTTCACCTAAGGTAGCATGCTTTGATGCTGAGGTGTGTTTCTTAGCAACAATAAATAGATGTGTCTTGTTTTTAAACCCAATCTGACAGCCTGTGTCTTTTTATCGGGAGAAGTGAGATCATTAATATTCAGAGTTATTGTTGGAAGATGTGTATTAGTTCCTGCCAAATTTTATTGATTTTGCAGTGTTTTGCATTTTCCTAATACTCGCTTGTTTAACTATTGTTCTAGCTATGTTTGCTTTTTTCTGTAGCCTTTTGGAAATGTTTCCCTTCCCTTTGTGTGAAGAATTCATCTTAGTGTCCTCAGTAAAGCTGGCTTGGTAGTCATTAATTCCTTTAGCCATGTTTCTCCTGCAGTTAGGCCATTTCTCCGGGCACGGGAGTTCAGGTTTGCAGCTGTGGTCTTTCAGAATCTGTGGCCCAGCATCCCACGTCCTTTTGGCTTTTAAAGCTTCTATTGAGAAATCTGTTGCTGTTCTGCTATTCGTGTCTTTGCATGCAACTCGGTGTTTCTCTCCTGCAGCTCTCAGCACTCGGCTGTTCTGTGTATTCGGTGTTTCGGCTGTAATACTGCGGGGATGAGTTTCCTTCCCCATCCTGTCTCAGCACTTGGCTGTCCTGTGTATTCAGTGTTTCGGCTGTAATACCATGGGGATGGGTTTCCTTCCCCATCCTGTCGATTTGGTGCTCTGTGTGCCTCTAGGAACTGGATTGGGAGGTTTTTCTGCTATGATTGTGTTGAAACATTTTCTATGACTTTGCATGGAATTCTACTTCTATGCCCGTAATATCTAAAGTTGATCTTTTTATAGTGTATCAAAGATCTCAGATGTTTTATTTGTACTTTTTTAAAAACATTTATCTATTTAACTATTTATCTATGTAATTAGTGTGTATGGGACGGGAAGGATTCTGGGAAAGGAACTCAGGTCCACCAGAACTGGCGGTAAGTACCCCAAACATACACTTTAAAAACCTTTGTCCTTGACTGAATATTTTTATTCTTCTGCTTTGTCTTCAAGCCTTGGGATTAATCTGATCTATTGGTGAGGCGTTGCACTGCGTTTTTTTTTTTTTTTTGTTTGAGTTAATGAACTTCATTTCCAACATTTTTGTGACCTTTCCTCAGTAGTTCCCTTTATTGAATTCCATTTTCATACTGTGCATTGACTTCATTCTGCTGTTTGTGTTCTTGAGAAACTCGTTCAAGGGTTGATTGGTATCCTCTTCGACTCCTTAGAACATATTGATAATCATTCTGTTGATTTCTTTGTCTAGAAGTTCATCTTAGTCGCTGTCGTTGGAGCGCTTCCTGTGGGATTGGTAATTTTGGGAGGAGACGTTGTCTTGGTGTCTTAGTTAGGGTTTCTATTGCTGTGATACAACACCATAACCAAAAGTAACTTGGAGAGTGTCTCACTATTGCTGTGATGAAATGCAGTGACCCAACGGAACCTGGGAAAGAAAGGGTTTATTTCAGTCCCAGTTCCGTGTTCATCACCAAATGTGGTGAAGGCAGGAACCCGATCAGGGCAGGAAGCTAGGAGCAGGAGCTGGTGCAGAGGCCATGGAGGAACGCTGCCCATTGGTTTGCTTCCTAAGGCTTACCTTCTTTTTTGTAGAACCCAGGGGTGGCACTGGCCAGAACAAGCTGGCCCCTCACACCAACCATCAATCAAGAAAATACACCACAGCTTTACCCACAGGACAACCAAGAGGGGAACTTTTTCAGCCGCGATTTCCTCTTCCACACACTCTAGCGGGAAACTATCCAGGACACTTGCCTGTCGTGTCGCTTGTTGCTAAGTTGAGACTTACACACCCAGTGCTAGGCTGTTGGTTCTTCTTCTTCTTCTTTAAGTTCCTCTAAGTGGAACTGTTTGCATGGTTTCAGAGTAGCTAGAATGAAGACATTGCCTTCCTCTCTCTGGCCGGTGTTTAGCCCACTAGGCTCTATCTCCTGGTCCCCTGAGTGTAGATTGCTGCCTGCAACAGCAGTCCGTGTCCAGGGCAGAACCACTGTGAACACAGTCACAAGTCAACTACGAAACAACCCACTCCGCTGCACCAATCATTTTAGGGAATAAAGGGGCCACTGATAGCAGCAAAAATGTTAGCATGTCCTGATGTCTGAGCTGCTGTGGGTATGAGAGGAAAGGACAAGAAAAGGACTAAGCAGTGATTTCGACTGTGCTGACAGAAAGTAGAGAAACGGGGCTTGGGAGATGGCTCAGTGCTTAAGAACATTCATTGCTCTTCCAGAGGATCTGGGTTCAGTTCCCAGCCCCCACATAATGGTTCACCTCCAATCGTAACTGTAGTTCTGGAGGATCCAACAACCTATTTTGAATTCTGGGAGCACCAGGCACATATGTGGTGCATAGGTAAATAGGCAGAAAAATACTCACACGCATAAAATTAAATAAATCTAAAAAAAAAAGTAGAAGTGGTTGTAAATAGATGTGGAACTATAGGTGTAAAAGGGAGGAGAATAAGAGTTTTGGCTAGTGGCACAGTACCACACACCTTTGATCCCAGCACCCCAGACGCAGGCCGGCCAAGCCTATGTAGTGTGAGTTCCAGGATGGCCAGGGCTATGTAGAGAGACTCTGTCTCAAAAAAACAACATATATCTCATATCTATGATAGTGTCAGATATATATAATATATTTATATCATATATAATATAATGTACCTGATAATATTCAAGATGGCCAGGGCTATGTAGAGAAACTTTGTCTCGAAAAATAATATATATCTCATATGTATGATAGTGTCAGATATATATAATATATATTTCTATATATTTAATATATAATATAATATATCTGATAATATCAGATTACACAGAAAGTCCTGTTTCTCAGACAGCTGAGCCTTGGAGACCCTGCAAACCAAGCCAGGCTCTGTTGTCTGCAAGAGGAATGAAAGAACAAAGAAACCATGATATAACAGGAGAGAGATGAAACCTGATGTTTCGTGGTGTGATTGCTGCAGCCCATCCTTAGCTCCTAGAAGCATGTCTCAGCCCTAGGAGTTCCTCCCCCACAGGCGGTCGGTCCTCTTCTGAGCCCTAGAAGCTCGCCAGCAGAGGGTAGTCCCATTCTCTCATTTGAGTCTTGCTTAGGAGGTATGGGTAACAGATGATGCTCGGTCCCTGGACGATGCTTCATGGATAGAGTCTCAGATGCTGGTCATACACTGTGCATCCCTTCAGGGCTTTCATCTCAAATACAGATCTTTCCGAAGTCCTGAGTGCTGCTTGCTGTCTGTGGAGATTCTCCCCTGTGGACTTTCCACACAAATCTGATTTAAAGTTTTGTCTCTGGTTTAGCAGGATTCTGTTAGCCAGCTTTCGGGTCATAGTCCTGTGACCCTCGGTCTGAGTTTGCTGAGAGGGTCCCGAGCTGCCAAGCCAGGGACACAGCAGCACTTTTAAATGGTGTCTTGTTTCTGTCTTGTCAAGCATCCAGTGCTAGGAAAAGGGGATTTACCCAGAATCTGCAAAAGCTGTTGCTGCACTGGGTACGGCCTTTAAACAAGGATGATGAGAGTGTCCACAGCTGTCCTGGGAGCTGCTTTTTCTGCTTTTCTGAGTGTTACCTGGAGGCACGCAGACTCTGCCTGGGTTTCTGTGTTTGTTGCCATGTGTTCTGTTTTGGTTTTTGAGACATGGTCTTACATAACAAGGCTTTCCCCCTACTCACATGTAGCTGGGGCTAACTGTAAGCTCCCAGTCCTCCTGCCTCTAAATGCTAGGGTTCTAGGAGTGCCTCGCAGTACTCGGTTTAGGTGATGCTCGGGCTTGAATCCAGGACCTTGTGATGCTAGGCAGGCACTTGCCAGTTAAATCACACATCCCCAGCCCGCAGCATTTATTATGTGGGCTGCATCTGGGCTTGGCATGTTATTGATTTATTGATCTGGGATTTCAGGATCTTATTTTTGTTCTCCCTTTTGGCTTCTTGTTTGGCTTCTTGAAATGGACCTCATCTTACTGAAGGAACTTTGTCGAACAATCAGATTCCTCTGATTGGCCTAGTACCCAAGCAGTGGATCCACAGGGAGTGTCAGGTGCATAGTTAGCATTTGGTACAGAGGTAGAAAAAACGCTCTGCCCTGGAGGAGCCATCCTAGTGACACTTGCAGGGAGAGGGGAGAGTCAACACACACAATAAAGAAGTGAAGGTGTTGGAAGGCAATGAGTACATTCTTTAGAAGAAAAAAAATAGTAGAAGAGATTGGGAGAGGAGAGCAGAGCAGCCTGGGTGAGAGTGTCCCACCTGGACAACACTTGCAGGGATAAGTCACCCTCATGAATATCTAAGCACACAGCCTTCCACGTAGGTAACTGCTTTGTAATTCCACAGGGAGTAACTGCTTTGAAAGTCTTAGGTATAGACTTTCAAACGTGTATCTGGAGCTATGAACATTACTGGTATATGCGGCCAAAAGAACATAAGATCTGATTACATGGAGCCTAGAAGCCACTGTATGACCCAGGGCATTTTATCTGAGGGGCATGGGAGTTGTGTGAGCATGTTTTAAAATTATTTTCTCTTATTCTATTCTAAGTGTATGGTGTTTTGGCTGCATGCATGTCTGTGCACCACATGGTGTGGTGTTTTGGCTGCATGTGTGTCTGTGCACCACATGGTGTGGTGTTTTGGCTGCATGTGTGTCTGTGTACCACATGGTGTGGTGTTTTGGCTTCATGCATGTCTGTGTACCACATGCATGACAGGTGCCTGCAGAGGGCCAGAGGAGAGTGTCATGTTGCCTGGAACTGCATTTATAGACAATTGGAAGCTGCCATGTGGGTTCTAGGAAGTGAACCCGAGTTCTCTGGAAGAGCAGCCAGTGCTCTTAACACCAGAGCCATCTCTCCAGCCCCACTGTATCAGAATTTTGAACACAGGAGTGATAGAACTCTTCTAACAAACAGCCATGTTGAGAACAGACCTGGGCTACAATGTGAGAATTTTTCTTTGGGCCGCCAGCTCACAAAAAAATGACACGGAGACTTATATTAATTATGAAAGCTCGGCCTTAGCTTAGGCTTGTTTCTAACTAGCTCTTATAACTTAAATTAACCCATTCCTATTAATTTACTTTTTGCCTCCTGGCTTTATTACCTCATCTCCATACTGTCTTCCATCGGGCTTGTTCTGTGTCTTCTGGCATCTCTGCCTTCTTCTTCCCAGCATCTTCTCTGTCCCCCAAATCCTGTCTAGCTATTGGTTGTTCAGCTTTTTATTAAACGAATCAGAGTGACACATCTTCACTGTGTATAAAAAGACCATTCCAGGGCTGGAGAGATGGCTCAGAGGTTGAGAGCACTGACTGCTCTTCCAGAGGTCCTGAGTTCAATTCCCAGCAACCGCATGGTGGCTCACAACCATCTGTCATGAGATCTGGTGCCCTCTTCTGGCCTACAGGCATACATGCAGACAGAACAGTGTATACATAATAAGTAAATCTTTAAAAAAAAAAAAGACCATTCCATAGCAACGGTCTAGGAGCTAAGTGTTGCTGTCCTGCTTCTCCAAGCCGGAAGTCATGGTGATGACAGGGGAAACACCAGACAATGCTTGGCCTCTGGGAACATTGAAGAGAAACCCACAAGACAAGTAGATATGGCGTTTTGGAAAAGAATGTTTTCAAACTAAGTGGGTAATTCATTCCTACAACCCCCATACATTCAAATGCTGAGTCAGGAGGATGGACATGAGTTCAAGGACAGTCTAGGTTACACACTGAGACACTGACTTAAGAAAAGGCAGGTTTGGGGCTAGAGAAAGGCTCCGTGGTTAAGATCACTGGCTGCTCTTCCAGCAGATCCGTGGTTCAATTCCCAGCACTCACAACAGTCTGTCTTCAGTCCCAGGGGTTCCTACTCACCCTTCTGGACTCTGCGAGTACGAAGGAACAACCTTCCCCAATGCTCACATATTAGTGCAGCTTTCAATCCTCAAGAGAGCACTGTCTTTGCACAGTGGACAGCGGTCAGTACAGAGACTCACAATTGATGAAAGAGCAGAGAATAAGGGGCAGTGGAGTGCTCAGCCCTGTGAGGGACATCTATGTCACAGTTCTGTAGATGGAAGTTTCTGTCCCACCTGGTCCCACATTCATTCAGTCCCAAATAAACACACAGAGGCTTAAATTAAATATACACTGACCTATTGCTTAGGCTTATTACTAACTAGCTCTTACAACTTAAAGTAGCTCATAATTCTTATTTATGTTTAGCCATGCAGCTTACTACCTTTTCTCAGGAAGGTACTCTCATCTTGCTTCCTCTGTGTCTGGGTGACGACTGCAGATTGAGCCTTTTCTCTTCCCAGAATTCTCCTATTCTGGTCAACCTGCCTATACTTCCTGCCTGGCTACTGGCCAATCAGTGTTTTACTAAACCAATACAAGCGACAAATCTTTACAGCATACAAGGGCATTGTCCCACAGCACAGTCCTTCCCTGCAAAACTCAGAAAACGGGGGGGGGGGGGGAAGATTGTAAGATCAGGGATGGGGTAAAGCTGGGAGAAAGTGGTGTCTTTAGACTAATGGACTCACAGCAGCTCTGGCTGCCTGCACAGGACCTGCTCAAGACCAAGCCAGTCGACAAGGTTAAGAGAGGAACATTAGTGAGGACCCAGGAGGGGAAAGGTGACTATGATTGAATTACATTGTTTGCATGTGTGTTGACTAGTTTTATGTGAACTTGACCCAAGCTATGGTCATCTGAGAGGAGAGAGCCTCAGTTGACCAGAAGACCACCAGGCTATAAACAGACAAGCCTCTAGGGGGTTCTCTTAAATAGCGATAGATTGGGAAGGGAGTCAGCCCATTGTGGGTGGGGTAACCCCTGGGCAGGTGGTCATAGATTCTATAAGAAAGCAGGCTGAACAAGCCATGGGGAGCAAGCTAGTAAGCAGTACCCCTCCATTATCTTTGCATCAGCTCCTGCCTCCAGGTTCCTGCTCTGTTTGTGTTCCTGTCCTGACTTCTTCAGTGATGGCCCACGGATGTGGAAGCATAAGACAGATAAACCCTTTCCTCTCCAAGTTGTTTTTGGCTATGGTGTTTCATCATAGCAATAGTAACCTAAGACAACATGTATGAAGTTATGAAGAATAATTTTTATATATATATATATATATATCATCATAATCAGCTAAATGGTGGCCCTGCGGGTATCTGTGAGTTTGAGGTCTGAAAACAATAAAAACATCAGTCAAATCAGGACCAGTAGGGATGGGAAGTCAAGGGCTTGCAGCTGGGTAGGTGACAGTCACACTCACAGATAAGAAAAAGGACAGGCTCTGAGCCAATGTGAGCAGGCTGGCTGGTCCCCGAAGCCCTTGAGGAACAAATGTGAGACACTACCATCCTTTTATACACCCTCACTTCTAATATTGGGCACTGTAACAGACCAAGTAAGGCAGATGCTAAGAAAGCCTCCACCTATTTCTGCAAAGAGGACAAACCCCAAGCTACCCTCTTAGATGAGGAGCTAAGAACAACAGTAGCCACTTCTTAGAGTTCAAAGAGAACTTAGTATAATTAGGAACAGTTGAGACTCAAGGAAGGCGATGCAACCAAGTGAGTAACAGCTAGAGACAAAGTCAGTGATGAACAAAGCCAGAGTCAGAGACTGAAGGAGAGGGCTTCGGCCACTCACCCCCACTGGGTGGGCAGTGTACAAGCTCCTTGCTGGTTGGGCCAGGAGACAAAGATAAAAAGTGTGTGGGCCTCCCATTGGTTGGGCCTATGATAGCCCAGAGAACTAACCAATCAGCTATAACCCTCGGTCTTTTCCAGGTTCTGCCACAGTCTGGCAGGTGGTCCTGTGTGCTGTAAGGCAAGCAGGCTGAGCAGCAAGCCATAGAGAGCAAGTCAGTAAGCAGCAGTCCTCCATAGTCTCTGCTTCAGTTCCTGCCTCCAGGTTCCTGCCTTTAGTTCCCGCCTTGACCTCCCTCGGTGATGAATTGTATCTTTGAGGTAAAATAAACCCTTTCCTGCCCAAGTTGCTTTCTGGTCATGGTCTTGATCTCAGTTACAGAAAACTAAGTAGGACAACTCCATACCATTGAAAACAAACAGTGGAGGGAGACCAAGAATAGAGAAAGAGTCATTATCTAAACCTGGGTCCGAAGGCACTTAAAGATTTAAAACTTTGTTGAGATCCAGATACGTGGCTCAGCAGATAAAGGTGCTTGCCATCAAGCCTAATGACCTGAGTTCAGTCCCTGGAATACATAGAGTAGAAGGAGAGAATGAACTCCACAAATTGTTCTCTGACTATCACATGTACACACACCACACACACACAGACACACAGACACACACACACACACACACAAGTAAAACAAAAGGCCTGTAGAGATGGCTCAGTGGTTAAAGGCACCAGCTGCTCTTCCAGAGGCCCTGGGTTCAATGTTCATTCTAAAAGTGACTCACTACCATAAAAATACCAGCCCTCATAAAATAGTTTTAAAAAGCTAACAAATAAAAACAATATAATGTATATAATGCAAGCAATCAAGAGGCCGAGACAGGAGCATGGCAAGCTATGTTACTGCAGCCTGAGTTCAGTGCAGCCCATGAGGTACTGGCATGTTGGGGCACTCACATGTTGGGGCACTCATGTGCAGATTGAGAGGGATGGACAGCCAAGGAGGCCAAGGAGGCATCCTCTGAGGAAGGAGGAGAAGAAAGACATTGTGTGGGGGTGGCTAGTCAGATTAGCGGTCTAGACTGTTGTTTAGGTTGTGTAGGGGTGGCTAGTCAGATTAGCGGTCTAGACTGTTGTTTAGGTTGTGTAGGGGTGGCTAGTCAGATTAGCGGTCTAGACTGTTGTTTAGGTTAGCCTCTTCTGTCATCCTCAGTTTGGGACTCCACCTACTGTGTCTCCGCTGAACAGTAATCTGAAGGAAGGAGAAAGAATCGCAATTGCTGCTCAAGTTTTGAAATGCTCTGTTCAGGGATGGCTACCACTTAGACAGAGGGGAGGGAGTAGCCCGACTTTGCTGAGCCCCATTGTGGAAAAGCTGTTTCCTTCTGGGAAAACCCAGCTGTTTTTAAAGATTGATTTAAAAAATCTCTCTAATTCTTTTAATCTTCTTGTTACATGATTATTTATTTATTTATTTTTGGTCAAAAGAAGAGGGTATGAGATGTATCTCTGGCCCTGGATGGAGATAGGATTCTCAGAACTGCCAAGAAAATGGTAAGATGAATTTCTAGCAGGAAGCTTTCTGGTAAAGAACAAAGACATACTATTGTCCCCTCCCCAGAGTAAACCCAAATGGGCCTGTCAATCACTGGAGCAGGGACACCCCCCCCCCCCCCGAGGAAAGCTGTCTGTCCCAGAGACTTTAGAAAATGGATTAGAGTCTGCCTGAACATGTATGGTCAGACAATGGCTCCTCTGGCCATTGTCCCCTCATCCTTGAGCGCTTCTTGCTATCCATAATGGATCTACCTATCTTCTACACTGTGTTCTGTGCAATCTTGTCTGAATTCTTTTGATGGATCTCATAAGAAACTAAGGAGACAAGAGCCAACTAGCGCAAGACACCAGCCACAATATGTTCTGTAAGCTGACAGGTATAGATGGTGCTCGCTGAAGAATTCAGGCAAGTGACTGGTGGCACACACCTGGGATCCCAGCTCAAGGATCAAGAGGTCAAGGCCAGCCTTTGCTACACAGTGAGTTCAAGGCCTGCCTGACTCTGTGAGCTGTTGGAAAGCAAACAAACTGGGGGAGGGGAGGTAATGGCTCTTTTATTGCACTTTCTAGTCTCACCGGTGAAGAAGCAAACAAGGATTGCTCCATAGCATGAGGGTGTGGAAGGCACTCAGGATACCAAAGGGGAGGTGTGGAATAGGAGAGTAAGGAAGAGAGATAGAATGGGGAACTACAGGTGATTGAACACAGGGCCTGGCGCAGACCGGGCAAGCGTCCACCCCCCACCTACACCACCATCCAACAGTCAAGAGCTCAGACTTGCGACCCAGCTGTGAGCTTGTGTGTTCTTTCCCTGTTCTGGCTAAGGACTTGAATCGCAACAGAGGAGTAGATCTATGCCTTATTTCTTGACGCTGTTTGTTCTGGTTAGTTCTTGCAATTGTAAATAAGAAATCAGTTCGCAGTAAGCACATCCAAAGGGGAATTCCTTAGAAGCCTTCTGGAACATTGTTGCAACTGAGGCCGCGCAGAGAGGCAGGGAGCAGGCCGCTGACTGCAGGCCTCTTGCAGCAGGCTATCCTTTTCCTCAGTGATGCCTCCTTCCTCCTTGTCCACTGCCTGCAGAGGGTGGTTCCACCATGTCTGCTAGGTTTGTTTGACTTTTCCTGGGGCAAATGTGAACAAACATCGGCCTCACCCAAGATCACACTAAAAAACAATTCCACCCAAGTCTAACTTGGTGAACCGATTTATTCATCCGGGTAACTTTTGTAGGAGGATGGATGAAGAATTACCTACAGGATCATGGATGCCTCAAAGGTAGTTGCATCCTTGGAAAGCCTTTCTGAGCATGACCTATGAGAACTGTATTCCCAGAGCTCCCCTGCAAGTCTTACAGGCAGCTTGGCTGGCCAGAGCCACCTCCCCTGAGCTGCCCTTAATACTTAGATAATCTTGTGGCAGGATTTGGGCATTGGGTGCTTGGGGATGTTTTAAGTTTCAGTGATTTGCTAGGATTTGTGAGTTTGCTTCCTGACTGAGCCTTGTACTTCCTAAGTATTATAGAATCTCCATTTGAGACTTAAAGAACCTCTCTCTAGAATAGAATGTTTAAATTCTGGGAAATTACTACACAACAAATAATTATCACTATGTAAGTAGCCCAGGCTAGCCTAAAATTCACAGTCTTCCTGATTCAACATCTCAAATGCTGGGATTATAGGCATAAACCACACTTCTGTTTATAAAGTGTAGTTTTTTTTTTTTTTTTAAAGAAAGCATTTAGTAAGCTTTTTTGGACCACTAGCCTCCAAATCATGACATAGAGGCTTACTATTAATTTTGAAAGCTTGGCCTTAGCTTAGGCTTATTTCTAACTAGCTCTTATAATTAAATTAACTCATATCTATCAATCCATATGCTGTCACGTGGCTCATGGCATATTTCGCTTCTTCTCCGTCTTACTGGCAACTCTGCCTTTCTTCTTCCCTGAGACCTTTCTATCCCAGAAGTCCTGCCTAGCCTCTTCCTGCCTAGCTATTGGCCATTCAGCTGTTTATTTTTTTAATTTTATTTATTATTTATTTATTATGTATACAGTGTTCTGCCTACATGTATGCATGCATGCCAGAAGAGGGCACCAGATCTCATTATAGATGACTGTGAGCCACTATGTGGTTGCTGGGAACTGAACTCAGGACCTCTGGGAGAGCAGTCAGTGCTTTTAACCTCTGAGCCATCTCTCCAGTCCCAAAGAAGTTTCCTTTCTCACCCCCCACCCCCCGCCAAGATAGGGTTTCTCTGTAGCTTTGGAGCCTGTCCTGGAACTAGCTCTTGTAAACCAGGCTGGTCTCGAACTCACAGAGATTCTCCTGCCTCTGCCTTCTGAGTGCTGGGATTAAAGGCATGCACCACCACCGCCCGGCTCTTTCAGCTGTTTATTAAACCAATCATAGTGGCACATCTTCACACAATGTGAAGGAATGAATATTCCACAACAAAAACCTGGCTGATTAGATGGCTGAGTAAGCAAAGATGCATGCTGCTGAGTCTGGCAATCAGAATTTGATCCCGGGAACCCAGATTGTAGAAGGAGAAAATTAATCCTGCAAGTTATCTCCTGACCCTCACAAGCACACTGTGCCATGCACACTCAGACATATAGGCATACATGTGAACATACACAATAAAATAAATGAAAAAATGGTTTCTTAATAACAGCACTGAGGAGGCAGAAGCAGGCGGATCTCTGTGAGTCCGAGGCCAGCCTGGTCTACAGAGCGAGTGCCAGGGCACACTTACCTTCATGCTTTCAGTATTCTTTGCAGTTTTTCATTAGAAAGGTGAAATTTTCCATCCAACTGCATGATATTCTACCATAATCACACACGGTGAGGCACCAGACAGCCATGTTCAGAAATAAGTGTGCCTTTGTTTCATCCCTGTAGGCCCCCAATTTTATCCTCTCATGCACTGGTCTCTTAGCCATAGCAGATTGATGCCTCTTATAAGAAGTAATGAAATGGATTATTAGCCCTTGGGAGCACACGCTCACAGAATTTATGCTCAACTTCAAACAGCAGGATCAAGGAAGCCTGCCATTTTCCCTTCTTTTTTGGCTTTGAGAACAGAATGCCAGAATTAGCAGGCTATTGGTTGTCATTCTTTCTAGTCACTGCCTATTGGGGCAGATCAGATTACTGTCCAGAGTGATTCCTGTCCCCTCCTCAGAGAATTACATCAGCCCTCCTATTGCCCATGGCTTGGAAGACAAGGCCCCTGATGGCAGGCTGCTCCCTGCCTTGTTTAGAGAATGAAAGGCTCTTGGAGCCCCTTACCAGATGTTTGCTTTGCCGGGAAACAACCCCTTGCCAATAGAGGATTCTGCTTCTGTTTAAGGTTTTTAAATCGAGAAGAGCTACAGGGCAGAGTCCTGAGCATCCTGAAGTCCAGAGAGGAAGACTGTTTGGAACTATAACCTTCTTACTTCACTGATAATTCATTGATTTATTTATTGAATGTTGGTGATACATCCCTGGACCTTGAGCATGCTAAGCAAAAAGTCTACCCCTAGTCCAGTCTCTCTCTCTCTCCTCTCTCTCTCTCTCTCTCTCTCTCTCTCTCTCTCTCTCTCTCTCTCTCATTTTCTCTTGTGTGTGTGTGTATGTGTGTGTGTGCTCATATGCACAGGTATGTTTGTGTATGTGTATAGGTACATATGTGCACAAGGGGAGGCTAGAACTCAACCCTGGGTGCTAGTCTTCAAGAGTCATCTCGCTTGATTTTTGTGTTTGTTTTGTTTTGAGTCAGGATCTCACTATAGAGTCCTGATTGACCCGGAACTCACAGAGATCCGCCAGCCTCTGTCTCCTGAGTGCTATGATTAAAGGCATGTGCCCCCTCTCCCAGTCATATTCTCTCTTCCCGGAACCTGAAGCTTACCTATTTATTAGACTGGAATATTGAGCTTCGGGAATCTACCTGTGTCTGCATCCCCACTGCCTGGATTACAAACATGTGTTACCATGGTTGGCTTTTCACATGGGTGCTGGGGATCGAACTCGACTCCTTGTACTTACACACCAACCACTTCACAGGCTGAGCATCTCCCAGCCCCAGCACGGTCTTGACAACAGTGCACACGTCTTCACCCTCTGTCCCATTCTGCAGCCGCATTTTCTCCCTTGGGAGTCACCCTTCTTATTCAAATCTGTCCAGTGATGTCTGGGGAGAGTAAAGTTTTGGGGTTCTTGTCTGCCTTCACATGTCATTTTTGTTTGGATCCTTACTTGGGCATAGAATCTTCCATTAAACCTTTCTTTCTGCACTTTGGTACTGTATTCCATCGGTTTGGGCACCTTCCATTTCGTAAGTAGTTTGGTTTTGATGTGATTGTGGTTTCTGGGTAAATAATCTACCTTCCTTCTTTGATAGTTTTCAAGGCTTCCTTTTCTTGCTTTCGAGCATGGCTATAAATTTTCAAATCTGTTGTTCCTTTCCCTTTGTGCCCTCAACGACAGTGTCAGCCTCTCAGCTTGTGTGATGTGAATCAGGATGACCCATAGTGTTGTGAATCTCCCATTTTAGATCATGTTTGGACTAACTGCCACTGATAGTAAAAAGTTCCAGGGGTTTTGTTCATTTGTTTCCAGTCCTTGCGTCTTCTTGTATGGTTTTCTCCCCTCTTGCAGCCTCAGGCTGTTAGCTCCCACATAACCTAAGGTCCATCTGCTGTGATGGTCAATCTGGAATCTCAGTCTGATGGAATTTAGAGTCGCCAGGGAAACAAACCCTTGGGTATGTCTGTAAAGGAGTTTCCAGGCTAGACAGCTGTGGGAAGTCCCACCCTGAATTAGGCGGCACCATTCCCTAGGCTGTAATTAGTCTGGAACTGAATGAAGAGGAAGGAAGCTGCCCTCCAGCATTCCTCACTGTGCCAAGCCATGTGATCAGCCTCCTCAAACACTTGCCACCAAGCCTTCTATGCTGGACCTCCAACTGCAAACCAGAATAAACCCTCCGCAAAGGGCTCTTGTCAGGGTATTTTGTCAAGCAGATGAAAAAGTAGCTAAATGTAGCTGGAAAAGTAGCACTGTGCTCCTTTCTGGGCCTCTCCCTCGCTCTCCAGCCACCTCAGAAGATGGCGGTGCACGCACACAACCATTGCATTCTCTCTGGTCTCTGTCTCCAAGCCCAGCTGTGACTTCATTTTCACAGTTCACAGGATTATCCTCTTGCTCTAGGAAATAATGGGACCTCTTTTAGGACTTCCTTTTCTTGTTCCTACTAAGTTAGCAAACAGAAAGAAACGGTCTAGAGCTGTGTTTCTCTGTCAATAAAAGAGAGCTGGAGAGATGGCTCAGAGGTTAAGAGCACTGGCTGCTCTTCCAGAGGTCCTGAGTCCCATTCCCAGCAACCACACGGTGGTTCACAACTGTCTTAATTAGATCTGGTGCCCTCTTCTGGCCTGCAGGCATACATACAGGCTGAACACTGCATACATAACAAGTCTACAAAAATAATAAGTATACAGGACTGTAGTAAAGAATTGTGCGGACTCCTAACAAAACATCTCATAACAAATAACAAATTAAAAGGTTTGATCTAATTAAAAAGCTGTTTTGTCACCTCACATAAGAAGAAAACAATGTACTAGGCTGTGTTGGCACACACCTTTAATACTAGCACTGGGGAGGCAGAGGCAGGTGGGTCTCTGAAATAAATAAATGGAAGAATAAAACAACTTTAGAGTCAGACAACTGGGCCTTAGATAATGGCATATTAGTAATCAGGGACTCTTTACATTTATTTTTGTTGGCCCTCCTAATACAGGACTTTCCAACTCCACGTCCCTCTGGTCACATGATGACTTCCGGAACTCCAGCCACCATGACCTTTTTTCCCGTGGGGGAAAGACACTCTGTCTCTTTCACTGGCCTCATGTGGCTGCAAGGAAAATCTGTTTTCTTTTCTCTTCTAAATACATTTAATACACTGCCTTTATTTTTTTCCTAGGTTGTTTAGGCTTTGGTGGTCATTGAGACAGGAAGGTCTCACTAGATAGCACAAACTGACCTCAAACTCTCCATGTAGTCTTGAATTCTCTCTCTCTCTCTCTCTCTCTCTCTCTCTCTCTCTCTCTCCTCTCTCTCTCTCTCTCTCTCACACACACACACACACACATTTGAGCGCCACTATGCCCAACCAGTATATTGCCTTCCCTTACCCCTTTGAGGCAAGGTCCTGCATAGCCCAGGCTGGCTTTGATGTGTAGCCAAGGATGACCTTAAACTCCTAATCTTCCCACCTCCACCTCCCAAGTGCTGGGATTATAGGTGTGTGCCTCCGGGTTTTATGTGGTGGCGGGGATCAAACTGGGCTAGCTCTCCACTATTTAGCCACACTCCCCGCCCCAGAACATTGCCTTATAACGGCAGTCTACATTAGCTCACTTGCCAGTTCTCACCTTTGTTCTTGTTAGATGCTTTGATTCTCATTGGCCCTTGGCTATTTTCAAAGATCAAATCAGTAACTGTAAAACGGAGAAATACTAAACATCAAAATCATTGACTATAGTCAAACTTGAAATTGCATCCAGAACGTTGTCGAATGGCAAGAGTGAAATGCTTGTGGGTCACCTCAGTTCTCCATTCCTGGGCTGTGGAATCCTACACCGGCCATCTGAAGTGGGCCCTGGGGACAACTGAACACCCACAACCCTGAAAGTATCTTCAGACACGTACAGATGCTGGGGCGGGGGGGTGGCGTTGGTGGATGTGCTGAAAATGGACCTTTTAGTTGGATGCAAACCCTCTTGGACGTTCCCAGGCAAAAGGCAGGTTGGCTGGACAGCCACTGTGCCTTCCCTAGTCGTCCGAGGTACTGGGTTCTCTTACTGCCCACGGCTTACAAACTGGATCTTACCGAACCCTTGCCTTCAAAGTGGTGCCAGGGCGCTCCGGCCTTCTTTTTGCTTGAGTCTAAAAAGCCTGCCTGTCATGGTTGGAGGAATGAGGTAGGTACAAACAAGTAGGGAATCAGGGGCAGTCTGGAACTGAGAGGACCCTGCTGTCTTCTGGGCCTCCTGTTGGCTTCCCCTAACCTCAGACTGCCCCCTTCCCTTCCCGTTCCCCTTCCTTCTCCAGCTCCCCACAGCCAAGCTTAGCTTCCATTCAATCTTTCCGGAAATCCCCTGCCCAATTTCCACCTCATGAAACAAAGGCTCTCCGGAGACTATGCCCATTGTCCTTGAGACAGGAACAATGAAAGGGCGGAGCCGCCCTCCGGCTGCAGGCCCAGACCCTACTCCGGGCCGGGCCAGTCTCCAGTGAAAGCCCCGTGGTCTTTGGCCCGCCCTGCGGCCATTCCTCTGAGTTAAACCGCAGAGTCCAGGAGCTGGCACTGGACACCCCTGCCGCGCCGCCCGCTAGGCTCGGGTTGGCCCCCCGCTGCCTTCTAAATTACTTTCCGTCCCACGGGCCATTCTGCAATTGCTCACTCCTAACTTCAGCGTCCAGCCCAGCTCTGACCCTGGGGAACCCGGCATCTCCCCTCGGCCCCTTGCGTGGGTCGGGTCCGCCGGACGGCCGGAGAATTCTAATGTGCACAATAAACACAAGTGGCTTTGATCCGGGTGCGATTGGCATCGAGAAAACCAAACGCCCTGGTCACCAGAAAGGGCGCTTGAAAGAGGGCTGGGGAGACTAGCGGGGGCAGCTTCTATTCCTTCCCTGCATCCTGAAAACCTATTTTGTTTGAATAAAGAAAATAGGCGATCTTGGGAGAGGGGCCCCCGCCAGGCATTTGAGACTTTCACTGGAAACCGAATACCCCCTGTGAGGGGATCTTTCTGTTCCCAGTAGGGGGTGGACTGCCTGGACCCCACCCTCCCCGGAGGCCTCGCCTTTGGAACGTCTCGGGTGCCCTAGGGAAAGGCAGAGGCAGAAAGGAGTGGGACTGGGGTGGGGCTGCAGGCTGGGAGGGGGCCGGGCCTATTGTCTCCCTGGGCACCAATCCACAGCCCCAGGCAGCTTAGAGAGGGCAGACAAAGGAGGGGATGGGAGGCACAAAGGGGCGCGGAATGAAACGGTAAGTAAAGGCAAACAAAAGTGAACCAGGGAGACAAAAGCTGGGAACAATATTCCCCAGGCAATAGGCTCAGGGAACAATAGGGACACTGACAGCCCCACAAAGACACCAGTGTCTCCAAGTAGACGTTATCTCAGGCAGTGGTTGGCAGCCCCGCTCTGGCTGCAGCTATTTTCAGTGCCGCTTTTGTGCCACGCTGAACAATATTCCTTGCATGGCTGCTGATAGAAAGATGAGAAGGTTTCTGTTTGATTCTCTCCTTCCTTCCCTCCTCCTCCCCCAGTTCCAGCCCCACCAGCTCCAAGGCATTGCAAACTCATCGCACTGGTCCGGTCAGGGGTGTGTGTGTGTGTGTGTGTGTGTGTGTGTGTGTGTGTGTGTGTGTGTGGTGTGTGCTGGAGAAGACCCAGGCGCCAAGCCAAGAGGGTCTCCAGCAGTACTTCCGCCTGCCCTCCATCTGACCAGGGCCTCAGTGAGGGGAAGACAATGGCGAACGGAGGTTAGGGCTGGGCTTGTAGAGCTTGGGAAACCAAGTATGTGAGCTGTATTGTTCAGAGGGGCGGAGTCGGAGTCTGCCTTCACCCCAAGTTACCAAATTACCCCAAGTAGTGAACCCTAAAGAGCCCTACTTTGCATGCTTGGCCTCACGCTGCTGGGTTTTCATTCAAAAGGGGTCCCACCCTGCCACTCTGCTGCTTCATCCGGGTGACTTCCCCCACCCCAGTGCTTCCTCCCCTCCTGTCTTTCAGCTTTGCTAGCTTCCAACTCCCCCCCATCTCTACCACAGCAAACCTCGTTCTAGGAAAGCATGTTTCCTGACCACTTCCTAGGCCAGACAGTGCTCAAGGCTGACTAAGTCCCACACAATGTGTTAGCCTCTCTGCATCTCAAGACTCTAACCTGGAATGATGGACCACAGGGCCCTCTCCCACAGTTGCCCTGCCAATGAAGAGACTCACTCCAGTTTCTTGTGCTTGTGGCTCCATTAAGGCTTCGCTGTGGGCTTCACATTCTTTCATCTAACTGGTATCAGTGTTACCAGGTTCGTGCCATTTTTCTAAGTGGTTCAACTACTTTGAGGTATTTAACTTCCTTCAACAAATTGCAACAGAACTAGTTAGGAAAGCACTACTGATAGCTGGGAGTGGTGCTTTAATCCCAGCACTTGGGAGGCAGAGGCAGTCAGATCTCCGTGAGTTCGAGACCGGCCTGGTCACTGTAGAGCAAACTGTAGGACAGCCAGGGCTACACAGAAAAACCCTATCTCAAGAAAGAAAGAAAGAAAGAAAGAAAGAAAGAAAGAAAGAAAGAAAGAAAGGAAGAAAGGAAGGAAAAGAAAAAAGAAAGGAAGGAAGAAAAGAAGGAAGAAAAGAAAAGAAAGTCACTGATAATCATAAAAGACCAACTGCCCAAAGGCAGCCAAGAAACTGTGCCATCACAGGGTCAGTCTGGGGACTTTGCTGGTCCGGCTTGGTCAGTGCAGTAGCTCCCAAGGCAGACAGCACTGACTGTGCCTCTGATGGCCAGTGCCTGACTTTGTGTTAAACAGTGAGTTCTCATGAAGATATGGGATTGGTGAGAGTTAGGAAACTCGTGGGCCTTCTGCTCAGCTGGCAGCTTGAATGTGGTGTCTGTGCGGCAGATCCAGCCTCTCCCTGGAGCAGGCGAGAAACATGGAGGCACAGGCTGCTTTGAACTGCCCACCCTGAATCTGCTCCCACACCAGCCCCTAAGACAAAATCTCACCATGAAGCCCAGCTGGACTTGCAGTTTTCCTGCCTCCTCCTGAGTGCTGCCTGTAGAGGTTCATAGTACCACTCCCAGCCAAGATTTACATTTTAACAAGATGCCCCTGTGCCATAATTCCTGTGCTCTTGGTGCCAACCTGCTAGCAGGCTCTCTCTCTCTCTCTCTCTCTCTCTCTCTCTCTCTCTCTCTCTCTCTCTCTCTCTCTCACACACACACACACACACACACACACACACACACACACACGTAATGTGTCAACTTGACTGGGACAGGAAGTGCCCAAACACTTGGTCAAACATTATTCTGGCTGTGTTGTTAGAAGAGATCAACACATAATTGAGAAGGCTGAGAAGGATCTGGGCATGCGGCTGGGTGATGGAGCACCTGCCTAGCACACGGAGGCCCAGGGTTCCACCCTAATACCAGAAAACAACAAAATCCAAAAGACTGAATGAAGCTGACTGTGGGGAGTAGACCTCACCGGCTAAAGACTTGAAGAGAACAAAAGCCTGAGGGGGAAGGTACCCCCACCCCACCCCACCCCCTGCTGGCTCCCATCCTACACGCCCTTGCACTCTGAGAGAAACGCTGGTTCCTTGTTCTCCAGCTTGCTGACATGACAGACTTGGCTGTCTTGTTTCTCAAGCTTCGGGACTCAAACTAGAACTGCTACCATTGCTTTTCTAGATCTCTAGTTTGCCAACAGAGATTTTAGATCCCTCCTCCCGGCCTCTGTGGTCGCCACTCAGTAGCTTATATCAACCCACTCATCTCTTTCGTGCACACCCCCACCCGCACTCCACCCCCCATGGCTCTATTTCTCTAGAGAACCCTGGTTAATAGGTTTTTGGTTCAGTGAAATGGGAGGCCCACTGTATGGATATTTGAATATGTTTTCTTGTAGCTATTGGGTTTGTTTGGTTTCTTTGAGACAGGGTCTTACTATGTAGCCTTGGCTATCCTGGGACCAGGCTGTGGGCCGGGCTGGACTTCGAGGTCCATGAAGATCTGTCTGTCTCTGCCTGTCCAAGTGCTGGGATTAAAGTTCAGCTTAGACAAAGGGTGGACTGTATTAAAAGTGATTCAAAAAAGCTGGGAACAGTGACACACAACCAAGAATCCCAGTTTAGGAGCAGAGACGGAGAATCTGAGTTCAAGGCCTATGTGATGATAAAAGTATTTGCCTGGGGGGCGGTGGTGGAACACGCCTTTAATCCCAGCCCTTGGGAGGCAGAGGCAGGCGGATCTCTGTGAGTTCGAGGCCGGACTGGTCTACAGAGCGAGTTCTAGGACAGGCTCCAAAGCTATACAGAGAAACACCTGTCTTTGGAAAAAAAAAGGGAAAAAATGAATGCAAACTGTCTCTCATAAATAACTTCTCTAACTTCACAGATTCACAGCTGGAGGGTGATTTTGCCCCAGGTTGCATTAGTTCCCAAATGTCCTTGTCCTTCTCCCAACAATCATCCGCCCCCCCTCTTGGGGGGCTGACCACTTGTTCATGGGGACAGGAAGTAGTGGAATCTTGACCTCAGGCCTAGTGGAAAGGGAGAAAAACCATGGGTAAGAGAGTGTCATTGAAAGAATTATAAGATGTTGCTCACTTATACCACAACCCCCACCTCATCTTCTTCTCTACCCCCACCCCTTAGGGGCCATTCTAGGATAAGGAAGTTCTGCCACATGCTCCCACCTTTCCACCGGCTCCCATGCAGGAGGCCAGCTGAGCAAGGACTGAAACAGCCAAAGTCAAACTTTCCTCCATATAAGTGGATTTACACTGAAGGCAGCATGCTCACACCCGTTCTCACTTGTCTCTGACTGACATGAGCCTTTGGACTCTAGGGTTGAGCTTACATGGGACCCCACGTTGGGGGCTGCTGGATGAAATGTGTTTTGTGTACAATAAGGACATGGACCCGGGACAGGGCGCGAGGGGCTGAATCACACTGCCTCCCACTCGTATGTTGAAGTCATAACCCCCAATATGACTGTATTTTCAGCAAGGAAGTACTCAAGATTAAATGAGGCTACAAGTATGAGCCCCACAGGATTGATGTCCTGATAAGGAACGTGATCAGGAGTTCGCTCTTTCCTTCCTGCCCTGAGGTGACACAGTGGAAGGCTGACTAGAAGCCAGGATGAGCTAGCGCCTTGACCAGGAACTTTGGTCTAGGACTTTTAATCTTTAGAAGTTGGAGAAAGTAAACTTCAGTTTATAAGTTTCTGAGTCATTACACTCAGTTTTGTGGCCCAGCACGCTAATATAATCTGTGATGATGGCCAGGAGGCCTACACAGGGCTGTGGGGCTCTGTGGCTCCTCACAGCAGAGGCTACATGGAATCCCATTCACTTCCAAAGTAGAGATGGCAACATGTTCTTCTGACCTCTGATATCCTGGGCACAAACAAGATAAGAGTAGAATGACCTGTAGGGTACCGTTGTGCACCCCAAATTCAAACTGATTCCCAGGTGGGGCTAGGAACCAGTCATGAGGACTCTGCTTCAGGACTTCTCAGGGGGCCAAAGAGGTGGCTCCGTGGTTCAGAGCATTGGTTGCTCTACTCAAAGACCATGCTTTGAGTATCAGAACCCACAGGGTGGCCGATAGCCATCTGTAGCTCTAGTTCCAGAGGCTCTGAGACCCTTTTCTGCCCTCTGAGGTCACTGCATACACATGGTACACAGACAGATGCAGGTAAAACACCCCCACACACAGCGTTTTACACAGAAATGTAAAAGTAAGGTTGGAGATGGTAGAAGGGAGGGATGCAGCTCCACTGGTAGAGTGTTTGCTTGGGTTTCATGAAACCCTGGGTTTGGTCCCCAACATCACTAAAAAACACAGACAAAGCCACAAAACAAAACAAAACAGTCTCCACATTAATTATATACAAATGAAAACCTTTGTTAAATGTCAATGTCTACTTATTAATACACATTCTCGTGTGGTTGTTTTTCCACTTAATGTGTTAAATCTTTTCATGTTCTGCGAAGAATGTCATTCCTGTGTGCTCAGCTCGTCCAGATTTATGAACCATTGCAGAATGTTTATGTGACTGCCTTCCTCTGTTCAGGAAGTCATTTCCGTCCAGAAGAGGGACAGCATTATCTGTGGAGGTCAAGTCTCAAATGGATGGAGGCAGCCTAGGGTCTACAGCCAGCCAAACTGGAAGATGAGCTCCCGACTCCTCCCATTACCCTCTCCACACAGAGGGAGGGTTGAGAGAGGGAAAATCTTAAGGTTTGGAATCCACCATCACTGGGCCCACTCACAGTTCATTCTGGAAAAGTGGCCATCAGAGGTGAGGTTCCAGCTGCTTCCTCCCGTTGCTAGTTTTCAGCACTTAGTAAGCGGAGGCAGCCTCAGCAGCTGGTGTGTCCATCACATCCCTGTTCGCTTATCACGGCCACTTGGCAGGTCAGGGATGCCGAGAACCAAATGTGCTCCAGCACCCCTCCTGCAGGCCCAGGTGCCAAGTGTCCAGACGAGCTGACCTGGTCTGAGAGAAGGACATTGGGCCAACACGTGCAGGGAGTGGGCACAGGGGACAACAGCAGCTTGCCAAGTGCTGTGCTCAGAGTCCTACAGATGCTCAACCAAAAGAAGGGAGAGTGACGGAAGGGATGGCCCGGCATGGTGTTGGAAGCTGTGAGCCCCCAGATCCTGAATTTCTTGTAAACAACGTGTTATGCTTGCAGCTGCTCTGAGCACGAGACCCTCAGGAGTTCCTGATGGCAGGAGAGTGGTTTCTGGTGGGTTTGGCTGGGGCGTGGCTATCCCTATATAAGCTGCCCCTGGACACAAGAAAGAGGGCATTCTTGGGGCGTTCCTGTTTCAAGGATGACCCGTGTCTCTGTCTGTGAGTGTCTGTGTGTTTCAATCTCCCTTGCCCAATTCACGAACTGTATGGTGGAGCATAGAGCGCAGACGGGCGTTGTGCGCTGCAGCACGGGGAACAGGAGCTACCAGACAATGTTGGGTGCATTAGAAGAACAACTACCAACAGGTCCAGCATCTGGTGAGTCCCTTTCTTGGCTCCCAGATGACTGACCTTCTGCTGTAAGCTTCTGCTGTAAGAACCAAGGGCTTCTCTGAAGCCTCTTATAAGGGTGCTGGTCCATGAAGAGGGTTCCACTCGTATGATCCATCATGCTTCCAAAGTCCCTCCTTCTCATACTATCATCTGCTGTGGGGGTGAGGGCTCACTGAATGGATTTTGAGGACTTATTGTGTGGATTTTAGTGAGCACTGATCAGGGGGTGTGAAACAAAAGAAAGAGCCTCCTGCAGTATAGATGGAAGAGCATGGATTTTGGCTTCTGATAACGAGTGTGTGAAGCAGTATAAACAGCTAGAAGTTGCGAGTTCCCTTTTCTTTTTCTCTCAAGTGGTGGAGCTAGAATGCAGGCCTCCATGCACGCTGTGGAAGCACTCTACTGTGGATCTAGCCCCATAGCCCAAGTTCTTATTTTAGAATTAATAAAAGAGAAAACTGGCAAGATGACTCAATGGGTGAAAGCACTTCTTGCACGAGCTTGAAGATCTGAGTTCTCTCCCCAAATCCAGGAAAAAAGTGCTCACCTCTAGCACCAGAGCTCTCTCAGTGAGATAGGAGGCTGAGACAGGAGAATCCACCACCCCTTCCTGTCCCTTCCTGAAGCTCTGGGGCCAGCTTGTCTTGAGTCGGTAGCAAAGGGGCAGAAGCAAGAAAGACCTGGTCTTAGAAACAAAAGGAAAGGAGAACCCACTCTGGAAGTTGTCCTTTGATCACTGCATGGAAAGGTGCTTGCTGCCAACCCCGATGACCTGAATCTGGTGCCCCAAGCCCACAGTGGTAGGGAAAACCTGCTCCTTCGGGTTGTGCTCTGGCCCACCACAGACACACACACTAACACACTACTATTTTTTTCCTCTCAGTGATAAGTGAAGAGATGCCCTGGCCTGGAGCCCACCTACTCTCAGGGAACTGAGAGTTAGCGAGACAGACACAGTCTTGTGTAAGCTTGGATGAGATTCGGTTCAATGACTTAAGATGACAGTGAAATCTAAGAGTGAATATACATCCGCACACCTGGTGGAACGGTTACAATCCAGAACGCTGACAAAAATCAGACACTGATGAGCTTGCGGAACAGCACAATGTCCGCTTACTGCTTGTGGGAATACAAATGCCACAGCCACTTTGAAAGACAGTCTGGGTGCTTCATGCTCTTACCACGTGGTCTGGCACGCATCTCTTTCATATTATTTACTCCAAGAGCAGTCATCCTAAAACAAAGTTCACACAGAAGCCTGCACGTGCACTTTTATAGCAGCTTCATTGATAGCCGCTAAAGCTTAGAAGCATCCAAGATAGTCTCAGTAGATGAACCATAAACTGCGGTGCATACATTTGGTGAAATATGGTCCGGCCCTAGAGAGGAATGAGCTGTCAATCCCATGAAAAGACAGAGAGAAAGCTTAAATGTTAACAAATAAGTATATAATTGTAATATGTGTAACTGCCCTATGGAGGAAGATGGGAGGGGAGTGGGGGTGTTTGCGGGAGCCTGGAGTATAGAGAACACTGCTCTCCATTCAATTTTCATATAAACCTTGAAACTGCTCTAAAAGATAAAATCTGTCTTATGAAACTAGGAAGAAGGGTGAGGGATACTCAGAGAAGGTAAGGTCTGTATAAGTGAGACGGAAGGATAAAGGAGACGGAAAGCAGACCCTGAAGGCAAGGTGAAACTGGCTTGGCAGAAGAGGGAGCAGCCCAGCCTTGGGAAGTAGTGGCAGGCCTGCCGGGAGGCTCATTCTGAAACATGAGTTTGTTCCAACTGGGTTCGCACATCAGGGAAGACTCTGAACTGAATACAGATTGGCCTGGGCTTCTTCTTGCCTGGAGAAACACTGAGTAGAGGGAGAAAAACATCCAGATGAGCCAGGCAGTGAGAAAGATGTAGATGAGCCTGCCGAACCACCACACTCACTGGTGACCTCCTAAGCCCAGGCCTCAGGGACTGGAGACCTAGTTCAGAGGTGGGACTTGCAAGATGAAATAAACCCTTTCCTTCCCCAAGTCGCTTTTCAGGATGTTTAGCTCAGCAACAGAAAGCTAACCAGGACACGGATGGACTTCTTTCCTTCCTTCCTTCCTTCCTTCCTTCCTTCCTTCCTTCCTTCCTTCCTTTTTTCCTTCCTTCCTTCCTTCCTGCCTGCCTGCCTGCCTGCCTTCTTTCATTTCTTCCCTCTTTCCTTCCTCCCTCTTTCTTGAAATGGAGTTTTGCTATGTAACCTGGGCTGGTCTTGACTCCATACTCTTCCTGTTTCTGCCTCCCAGAGGCGATGGGCACAGGCATGCTGTACCATGCCCAGCTTACCCACAGCACTTTTAAGTGATATATTTATATCTCCATTTTCTATGCAAGCCTCAGAGTTTGTGTGATTTTGTATAACATGGTAGTTTTTAAGTGCATGCACTGAGTTGTAGCTGAACTCACCACACAGGTTTTAGAGCAAAAATAGTGCTTAGAGAATTATGAGTAAATGGTTGGAATCGTCCCTGATGTGTGGAGAACTTTCAGAAACAGACTGGAATCCAATGCATCTGTTCACCTGACCAGTGTTTTCTTTCTGAGTGCCTGCTCTACACCAAAATGCTCTAAGCCCTGGGGGCCTTGCAGTGGAAAAAAAAGAGACAAAAATCCAAACCTGGAGCATGTATCCTCCTTGGGGAGACAGAGCAAAACAAGATAAATCATTAAAATATCTGTTGTGTTAGATAGTAATCAATGCTAAGAAGGAAAACACAGAGCCGAGGAGCTGTTGTGCCTGTCAGGGGAGAGACTTGGAGATGGCTCCTCATTCGTCATTGCTATATAACAAATGATCCTAAAACTTTGTGGCTGGAGGGAGCTCACATTTATGGGCTCACAGAGTTTGTGTTAGCAGCAGGTGTTCAATTTAGAACACATTAAGTTTGAAAGGTGTGTGAGATTTCCAAGTGGTAACACTAAGCAAATACTGTGCTCTGTGTGTAAGTGTGTGTGTGTGGGGGGGTTAGGACTCCTAGAGAAAGGACACAGATTATTTTAGTTTATAAAGGTGAAACCCACAAGGCTACAGACTTCCCACCTTCATCCAATAGGGGGCAAACATACATCCTGATGTACTTCCTGCCTAAGTACCATCAGCCCAGTATGATCAAGGGCACCCTGTGCAGCTGGGGCAACCAACCTTGTTTCCAGAAGTGAAAACACAGGGCTTGTTATCTTCCGTGAACAGCTCCCAGCATCCCAGGAAGCTATCTGTCATTGGGCAAGAGGGGTTTGCAGGTTAGAGGTATTTTTGTTTTATACATCTCTTATGATGGAGGATTCTCATTGGCTAATAAACAAACTGCCTTGGCTTTTTGATAGGGCAAGATTTAGATAGGTGGAGTAAACAAAACAGGAAAAAAGAAGTGAGGTAGATGACTCAGACAATTGCCCCGCCTCTGCTCTCTGAGCCAGACCACCGTGCCTCTCCTGAGGGGGACAGATGCAATGAAGCCAGCCTTCAGGTCAGACATGCTGCATCTTTCCCGGTAAGACACCACTCGTGGTGTTACACAGATTATTAGATATGGGTTAGTCAATTTGTGAGTAAGAGGCTGGAATTAATGGGCCAGGCAGTGTTTAAAAGAATACAATTTGTGTGTTGTTATTTTGGGGCATAAGCTAGCAGGCAGCCAGGAGCCAGGCAGGATGAGAAACAGGCCTGCCCGCAGCTCCTCACTACACTCTTAAGTGCAGTAATTAAAATTTAAAACATAACTTTAACACTCACAAAAGTATTCTACCATGGAGACACTCCCTGAATAAACAATTGTATAATCAATGCTGGAGTTCTGGAAAGAGTCAGACTAGAGACACAAATGTGAGAATTATCTGACATAGACAATATTTAGTATATGCGATTGGATAAAAATCACCTGAGAAATGGGTATAGATTCAAAATTAGATGATATTTGGACTGGCAAGATGGCTCAGTGACAGTGCAAACCTGAACCCCTGAACCCATAGTTGAAGAAGAAAATCGACTCCTAAAATTTGTCCACAAACCACCACACTACATGCCTACACACATGTATACACACACACACACACACACACACACACACGTTGTAGGGCGTTGGGGGCCTGCCTGTTCATCCCGGCTGCTCAACTTGCTTAACCTTGAAATAACCACACAGAAACTGTATTAATTAAATTACTGCTTGGCCATTAGCTCTAATTTCTTATTGGTTAACTCTTACATATTAGTTTATCCCATTTCCATTAATCTGTGTATCGCCATGTGGCAGTGGCTTACCTGAGATTCTAACTTATGTCCATCTCAGGCAGAGGATCCATGGCTTATCTCTTACTCTGCTTTCTTTCTCCCAGAATTCAGTTCTGTCTTCTCTGCCTACCTAAGTTCTGGCCTATCAGGCCAAGGCAGTTTCTTTATTCATTAATAATATAAGCAACACATAGAAAGAAGGACCTCCTACACCATCTCCCCTTTTCTGTCTAAACAAAAAGGAAGGCTTTAACTTTAACATAGTAAAATTACACATAACAGGTATCTAGCAAGAATTACAGTTACAATATTTCTATTTACTTAATCATTTATCATAACTAAGTAAAACTATAACTATAAATTCTTTAGCTCCATCAAAGACTCCAGAAGGATATGATATTACCTAAGTAAACAGGAAGTGCATTGTAAACAACTTCCAAAACTCTAGAATTGACAGAGACATCTTGCTGCCCGGACAGTCACCCAAAGTTTTTCTATACCTTTAGGGCATCCATCTTTGGCCCTCAGGCCCATAGTATCCAGCAGACTTTTTCACAAAGCAAGAGATTTCAAAGACAGTTTAGTCACTTTCTTCTGTATCCTGTAGAATGTCTTACAGACTCTTTCATGAAGCAGGAACCCCGAAGGATCATCTCACCCTTAGGCAAGTTCAACAGTCATTTCTCTGCAGGTCCTGCATGTCCAGGAGACAGTCCAGGCAAGAACAGTTTCTTGCTCAGATGGGTAACATCCTCCACAAGGAGTCTCTTCAATGCCCATCTTCCTCTCAAAGTAATTGGTGTTGCCAGGAGCAGACATGTCTCATTGTCATGAAAAATCCTAAGTTCTTAGACATTTTAAATGCCATATTCTGAAGGTCTCTGAAAGATTTGAAGAATACCTAATATCCCTAACTAATTAAAATATATCTAGAAAACCTAACACTAACATGATTACAAGCTTGATGACTATCTATTAACCTATATTTCTTAATTATACATTACATTTTAAAATGAACTACATAATCACAATACCTTAATCAAGGGCAGAAATATAACAAAATTGACCTTAAATTTGTATCAATAAACCAAGATCCATACCAATGCAAATTATTCATATCTATATCATATCCCCTTTTAAATATAAATAAACATTTATAGAGAATATTTGGGAATATGGGCACAGTTCTGTCCATACTGTTTCCTGCTGACTGGGGGCGCTGTTAATCAGGTCTTTCATGGTGTATCCTGTATGCTAGGTTAATCTCAGTCAGCAGTACGGCAAAATAATTTTTAGAAGGTGTTCATGGCAACCTTTCAGGGGGGCATGGTCTATCAAACCATATTGGTCTATAAGCAATCCACAGGTTCTTGTCTTCTGTGAAAACAAAAGAAAAACCTCTTTTCCAAAGCAACATATCCTTAGACTCAAATTTGGAAGTCATGATACCTTTAAAACATATATGCTGGTTTAGCTTAGTATCCCATACAATGAAATGTTTCTCTGTACATAGCTCCTTCATAGTCAAAATATTCAAAGAAAACACAATAATATACACAGTCCAACTCTCTGTGAATTTTCCACTTTTATGTGGCTTATTTTTCTTTACTCCTTTTAATTTATGACTATCTGTACTGTGTCTCTTTAAAGACTTTACCTTTTTTTAATCATTAACTTTATTTTATGACTATACTCTTTTTCTTCTCTCTCCAAGCCTACATACATTTATCCAACACTGTGACTCATTTAGAGCTCGTTTATGTCTGAATCTGTCCTATTGTAAATCTGTAATTCTTTACTGTCCAGGAACACTTCTTAAAATGCTAAGTGTTTCTTAAAAACTTAAGCTGCGCCATTGCTTGGGTAATACATCAGTGCCTGCTTGCCCCACCCAGTCCAGCATGGCAGAGCCACTGGTGCCTATGAGCCATGCTGAGCTGTGTGCACCGCCCCACTTACAAGCACACAGTGAGTCCATATTGCCACCAAGCAAGCCGTCACTCTTTACTCACAAACCCCATCCAAATGCTTGGTCTCCCAAAAGAGCCAGAGGTGGCGCTAGCAGTGTAGCCCAGAAAACCAGCATTTTAAAACCGCCGCTTTCTTCCTGCTACAGCTGCTGAGTCAGGAAAATCTCTCTTAAAGGAGCTACAGCATGCCACCAGCAAACAGCAAAAAGCTGTGTTAAATGCTCTATTATTTTTTCTTCTAGAATTCCTTTTTCAAGCCCTCTCAGGTTTTATGTAGAATTAGTTGACCATGTTGGAGCGCCAGTTGTTGCAGGGGTATTGGGGGCCCACCTGTTTGTCCTGGCCACCCAGCTTGCTTAGCCCCAAAATAACGACACAGAAACTGTATTAATTAAATTACTGCTTGGCCATTAGCTCTAACTTCTTATTGGCTCTTACATATTAGTTTAACCCATCTCCATTAATCTGTGTATTGCCACGTGGCACATGCGCGCGCACACACACACACACACACACACACACACACACACACACACACATTTACCCACTCACTCACATACCCAAACAATACATTTGCAAAAATAAATGCAAAACAAGACCTGGTCTCTAGGATACCCCAGAATCCAGAGAGACAACCCAAGAAAGGATAGACAAAGAAGAGCAAGAATGGTCTGAAGAGTGGAACATGCTCTTAGTAGCCACTTTTTCTAAGCAGCATCAGCTCCTCACTTGGACCCACAAATAACAAAGGGCAGGATAGAAACCTCACATCCATGTCTTCATTTTGTGTCTCTCTGAATCCTTCACTTTGACTAAAGACACTTTAGCCTTTCCTAAGTCACCTTGGATTCTAGGAACAACAAAACCTTGGAGGACATCATACCCATCACCATTGCTACAGAGGGTAACTGTGGTTTGAGTAGGAATGGCCCCCATAAACTCATGTGTTTAAATGCTTGGTCATAGGGAGTGGCACTGTTAGGAGGTGTGGCCTCGTTGGGGGAAGTATGTCACTGTGGGTGCGGGCTTTGAGGTCTCATATGCTCAAGCTATGCTCAGTGTGATACACAGTCTCCTCCTGCTGCCTGCCAATCAAGATGAAGAACTCTCAGCTCTCTCTCCAGCACCATCTCTGCCTGCATGCCATCATGATAATAGACTAAGCCTCTGAAACTTTAGGCCAGCTCCAATTAAAGGTTTTCTTTAATAAGAGTTGCCGTGGTCATGATGTCTTTTCATTGCATATAAACACCCTAAGATAGTAATTATCTACCAGGATGAGGCTCCACCCAGAGCTGAACGAATCATATCCTAAGAACCAATATGTTCACTCATGCATCTTTTGGACCATCTTATAGTACCAGGACTGAGACCACAGCTTGACAGGACTATGTCATTATGCGTACCTTTTGTCCCTCATCCCAGTTCTTCCTTTATTTAAGTCTGAAGCTCAAGCAATCACATTGAACAACTCTCCTCCCTGCTCTTCACTGTTATTCGCCTCCTTAATCAATGTGTTAGGAGCAGGTGGCTAGGCCTAGCCTGTTCAGAGTGCCCTAAAAAAACCCGGTTTCAGCAGGAGTCAAACCAGGTGAGGCTAATGTCCTAGAAGCCAGGTGGGAAAGCCTTTCCAGGAAGACTTGAGATCTTCACCTTTGCCAAGGTTGCTGGAGGAAGCTGCATGGGGGAGTAGTCACTACCACACCAGAGCCTGTGGCAATGTGTGTGTCATAGGCTAAAGTGAGAGAAGTTGGGGGCTGAATGTTCTTTTAAAAGATTTTGTGAGGAAGAAAGAAGAAAATAGGGCTTGTCATTGAAGAGGAAAGTAGAGTTCAGAGATTATGTAGCCCAGGCTATCCTCACAGTCATGAGCTTTCTGGTTCAGCTTCCCAGATACAGCTGTAGGCCTTTCTCAAAGGCATGAGACAGAACATTGTAGTACAACTGTACACACATTGTAGATTGCATGCTCAATAGGAGACAAGAGGAAACGATGAAACAAGAGACAGAGTGTGGACTCGCTGTGTGAACTCTGGGTGAGCGAGGGTAGAGTGGGCCTGGTGTCAGGGAGAGGGTGCCCTCCTTAAGGAGCACAGGGGCAGGGGAGGCAACGTTCACAGGCAAGGGGCAGCCAGGGGTGTGGATGTCGTCAGCTTGGAGTGAGCAGGAAGGAAGAGTGCTGGGGCTTTGAGGCAGGGAGAAGAGAGGTGAAGGCCCTGTTGAGAGAGTGGGTGTCACAGCCACACGCCAGTGATGGGTCCCAGGAGCAGCCAGGCCTGGCATACTCGGCTGACCAGAACAGATGCAGAGAGATGGGTGTGGGCAAAGCATGGGTTTCACCAGGTCTTCCCACTCATGCTCATGGCTCTGAGGACCGCTGCGGGTGGTTGGTATGGACCTAGTGTATGCTGTTTCTGCATAATGATTATTAATAATCCCCCCTTCACTCTCAAGTATCTTGGTCTCTCTTTCTCTCTCTGAAATAGGGTCTCATGTAGAACCGATTAATATCCAACTTGCTATGTTGTAGGAGGCCGCTTGTTCATTTCCAGTTGCTCGTATCTTAAATTAACCCATCTCCATTAGTCTGTGTATCACCACGAGGCTATGGCTTACCGGGTAAAGTTCTGGCATCTGTCTCTGGTGGGGTTACATGGCTTCTCACTGACTCTGCCTTCTTTCTCCCAGCATTCAGTTTAGTTTTCCCTGCCTACCTCTATTCTGTCCTGCTCAGACCTAAGACAGCTTTTTTATTAACCAATGGAATTCACAGCATACAGAGGGGAATCCCACATCATTGCTATATATCCAAAACTGACTTTGAACTCCTAATCCTCTTACCTCTACCTCCAAGTACTAGGATTATAACTGTATGCCACCAAACCCAGCTATCAAATCTATATTCGTTTGGACAATAAATGAAAAGTCCTTTCACTGAACCTAGAGCCAACATGGAGTCACTGAAGTTTCTAGACAGAATTTATCAATGTGACTTGTTTATTTATTTATTTGTGTGTATGCTGTGCAATGCACATGCGTGTAGAATGTGTGCATGGGCGTGTCTTTTGTTGATGCTTTGGTACTTTGAGGCAGGTCTCCTGTTGAAGCTGGATGGAACTCATGTTTTCCAGCTGGACTAGCAAGGCCCAGTGATCCTTCTCACGCCTACCCTCACCTCTAGTGCTGGCTTACAGGAGTGCATGGGATCGTCCCAGTTTCTACATGGGTGTTGGAATCTAAACTCCAATTCTCATGCTTGTACAGCAGATAAAACCAGATTTTAGTTGGCTGGTGTCCTTGATCCAGAAGAGTTGGTATCAATGATGAAGTCTCAGGAGCTGGTGCAGGTGTTGGCATTGTCTGGAGAGCGCTTTGTGAGTTGGTCTTGGCCCAGGCAGCAGGAGTGACCCTGTAAAATGTGTTTAACACTGCCTGGGGGTAGTGTTTCCCAGAACCTGTAAGAGAACTGGAACAGATTTACATCTTGGTGTCATAGCAAAAGGCTGTTATTTTAGGTTAAGGCAATTAAAGGAATTGGGGACCCTGGACTTCTGAAGACACACCTGAAGCCTGTTAGCCCTGGACTCTGAAGCCTGTGAAAGAGGCACCCCTGTCTGCATTTTAGCAGGAAACTTCATTAAATGTCATGCAGTAATAAGTTAACAGTACCTTAAATTATCAAATACCATTAGACAGACCTGGGAGGGTTAAATGAGCAAAAATGGGACAGCTTTTTTGCGACATAGGCAATCCCAAATCCTCTCCTTGGTCCTTGGAGAACGCCAGTCTTAGAAGCAGTGCTTGCCATTAGCTGCTGAGTATGAGAGGCCCAAAGATTTTTCCTATGGGGGGAAGATTTAGTCTATCTGTCTTGGCAGGAAGAGAAGATCAGTTCCCCGAAAGGCATCCAGGAAGCTGAAGAGGTGAAAGGCCGCTTTTTTGCTGTGTGGGTGGGCTTGCCAAACCCAAAGGCAAGGCCTGGAGGCGGACGGTCTTCTGTCTTCTTGGAGGAGCTAAAGGATGCTGCGGAAGCTGGCAGGTGTGATAGAAACTCTTTTGTTAAAATGCCATACCCTCAGATCTGTAAAGGCACTTGAGAACTAGGTACCATTACCTGATATTTTAAACTGGGCATATAAGCTAAATTTAGTTGTGTATTTTATCCAATTGGTTACAGTTTATCAATGCTAGTAGATGTAAGAAGATCAAAAGGAATATTTTAATAAGTAAAGAATTCTAGCATATGTGGGACTAGCACACATGGGTACCCTTACCAAAGATGGTGGACTAGCACATGCAGGTACCATTATCAAAGATGGTGAGGTTAAAATGGCGGCCACCCATGTGTTTGTATTTTTCCAGAGTTGCTGTAATCTGGAGATATAAGTTTTACTGATCTTAACATAAGCACACATGCATACAAAAACTTAAATTGAGCACATCATGAAAACACATTTACACACTCACACAGACATACTGAGGCCAGCGAAGCATAGCAAACAGTAACAGCTGATGGGTGAGCGCCGTTATGAAGGAACGGGCGCAGCCGATGGAAAGGGAGCTGGGTTTAGATCCCTTTGGGAGCCGGGCACTGCATGGAAGCTCCCCCCCGCCCGCAGTCTACGAAGAAATAGATAGAAGTGGGGGCGGGACAAACCATGGGTTGCGGAGGGGAAATGGAAGTGGGGGCGGGACGGGAGTGTGCATTTAGAAACTGCCGGCTTTTGGAGCATTATTAATTTAGGTTGGATAGTCCCAATTTAAAAGTTTTTTTTTTTGTTTTTGTTTTTTTTTTTGGTAAAAGGCAGTGTGAGGGCATTTTAGGAATCAGCTTGGAATTGCAAGGAACCCATTAGAAGCATATTCCTGTGTGTCTCAAGTCTGTCACGGCACGTCCAGCAAGACAATTCTTGAGCTGAAAATGGGGCTATGAAAATTGAATGGCAGGCGTCCCTGGCCAATCAAAACTCACCTCAGCAAGCCTGGCTCAGCTGCTTGGATAAGGCTTTCGGTGAAGACCGGTTCAGCGAAAACCTGAAAAGCTAACGGGTCACCCCAAAACCCTACTGGCTATGCACCTTAAAAGGGGAACTCAACTGAAGCCGACCTTGCCTGGCGGAGAGGACACACAGGAAGGGTGTTTTCCAGCATGACCCTGGGCCCTGGGCCTGCAGGAGGGGGTGGTGGTAAGAATGGACCTTCTAGGTGGGGGACCCCCATCTGTTAAAAATAATCCTCAAAAAGAGCCTCTCTGCAGGCGCAAAGAACTCCAATCAAAATAGACTAGACCAAATAAAAATGCCCGTGTTTAATAAATGCCACATTCCCAGGTGGACAGGGACAGCACGGCGGGGAGAGGAGGCCACACAACCCTGGAGACCACGCGTTCCTTTTTCCGGAGCAAGCCTAACTACCCTGTGGGAGTGGTCCTGACCCTCCCCAGGCAGAGGTCAGTGCTTGGCAAGCTAGGAGTTGGATGTCTGGACCAGGGCAATTCCTAGGCCAGGGGCTGGGGTGATACTTTTCAACTCAGTATTACAGACTGCAGTACCCTCAGAGAGAAACTGCAGCTCACTGGCACAAACAGCTCGTTTCAACTCCAAACAGTTATCGGTCTGTGATCATGTATCAAACTGGCTCTATGTCTGTGTAAGGAAATACCACAGGTTCAGTGGCTTACACAACACAAAAAATTACCTCCTACGGTTTCTATGATCAGGTTGGTCAGGAATCTTGCTCTTGGTTCTACCCGATGGAAATGTAAGCACTGGCTGGTGGGTCTTCCTCTGGAGGGAAAGGTCTCTTTGCGAGCTCCCACCCCACCCCCACCCCATCATAGGGTTCCTTTCCTTTCACTTTTGGCCGGGAGGGCAGCTCCGGGATACAGAGCATGCTTAGTCAATGCGAGACCCTAGGTTCTATGCTGAGCAGCGGGAGCATGAGACCTTTCACCTTTGTCTTATTACCTATCCTGGTATTGCTACCCAAATTATTTTCTTTTTTTTTTTTAAATGTTTTTATTTATTTAATTTATTTATTTATTTATTTATTATGTATACAATATTCTGTCTGTGTGTATGCCTGCAGGCCAGAAGAGGGCACCAGACCCCATTAGAGATGGTTGTGAGCCACCATGTAGTTGCTGGGAATCGAACTCAGGACCTTTGGAAGAGCAGGCAATGCTCTTAACCTCTGAGCCATCTCTCCAGCCCCCCCAAATTATTTTCATATTCAGTCCCCAGTCAGAGGAAGAAGGCTCTGCAGGCCTCACATCAAACAAGGTCAAGGGTTCTGAGGCTTTTTCTTTTAACCTGAAAAGGGATTGTGGTGCCCATTAAAGGCAGCTAGATCTCCCGGTGGTTACTGAGTTGTGGTGGTTTGGATGAGAATCCCCCATAGGCTCATATATTTAGATTCTTAATCCCCAGAGGAACTCAGACCGGATAGAAGGTTTAGGAGGTGTGGCCTTGTTGGAGGAAGTGTCCCTGAGAGCGGGATTTGATGTTTTCAAAAGCCTGTACCTGGCCTGCTGATGTGGGAGAGTCTTCTGTTTGAGTTGATTTCATTGGCTAATAAAGAAACTGCCTGGCCCATTTGATTGGCCAGCCCTTAGGTGGGTGGAGTATACAGAACAGGAAGAAGGAAGTGAGGTAGATGGCTCAGTCAGATGCTACGCCTCTCCTAAGTTAGACAGACCGCCGTGCCTCTCCTCAGAGAGAAGCCAGACGCGATGAAGCTCCAGCCCAAGATGGACGTATGCTAGAATCTACCTGGTAAGGCACCACTTTGTGGTGCTACACAGATTATTCGATATGCGTTAGTCAAGATGTGAATAAGAGGCTGAAAATAATGGGCCAGGCAGTATTTAAAAGAATACAGTTTCCGTGTAATTATTTCGGGTTTTAAGCTAGCCGGTGGCCGAGAGCAGGGCGGTGGGAAACCGCCCGCAGCCCCTCACTACAGAATGGCACCCACGTGGATAACTGAATCCACAGAAAGCTTGAGAAAGCTTGGGAAAGAATAGAGTAAAGCATGGCTTCTTGATAACAGCAACTTCTCAGGTCTGAGCAAGCGCTCTCATCTAAGAGAGGCTTCCTGACTCAGCTTCAGCTGCAAACCCTGCAGCTCATTAAGAGGTCCTGCCACAAAACACTTAAATGGTGTTGATGAAAAGCTGACTGCATGCTTGTTTGTTTTCAGCGGTAGCAGGAAAAAAGTGCTGTTTTAAAATGCTGGCGTTCTGGTCCGTCCTGCCATGGCAAACTCTGACTCTTTCAAGCAGGCGGTCCTAACTATGGAGCTTTTGATTGTTGTTTAACACTGTTGCAGCTTGCTTGCTGGCAAGTACCTTGAAACGCCACAGAGTTGTGGTAATAAAAATGGCTCTAGCAAGTACCTCTGCCATGAGGCTGGAAAGCTAAGGAATGGGCTGGATCTAGCTGTCAAAGCCACGTCTTTAATCCTACTTATATTGCTTGATAAATTAAAGACCCGTGTGGTCAGAAAAAGAGAGATATACAGTAAAGAGAGATTCAAAGACAAAGAAAACCTCTAAATGGTTTGCAGTGAGTTAAAAATACATGCAGGCTAAAAGTTAAAGTTCTTACAGTTAAAAAAAAAAGAGAAAGAAAGAAAGAAAGAAAAAGGAAGTAGTTTGTTGTGGTGGTATACACCTTTAATCCCAACACTTGGGAGGCAGAGGTAGATTGACCTCTGTGACTTCAAGGTGTGGCAGGACACACCTTTAATCCGAATGCCTGGGAGGCAGAGACGGAAAGATCTCTGTGAGTTCAAGGTGTTGTAGCACACACCTTTAATCCCAGCACTGGGGAGGCAGAGACCAACGGATTTCTGAGAGTTCAAGGACAGCCTGGTCTACAGAGTTATTCCAGGACAAAGATATACAGAGAACCTGTCTCAAAAAATAAAAGTAAAAATAAACGAAATAGAGGTTAAAATAAAGCCGTACAAAGATGGAAAATATACGGAGAATCTTGATACTGTATACTATTATACTCTCTTTGAATTGTTTGAATGCTGAGGAAGAAGCAATAGCTGCTAAAAGATATTTGTTTACAAATGCTGCTGAACTAATCCAAGATAGATATTTTGGAAATACCTTGACTTCAGAATTTAGATCTAAGGATATGATGCTTTGGAAAGGAGTTTCTTTTATTTTTACAGAAAATGAGACCCGTTGGATTGCTTCTATCCCAATATGGTATGATAGACCACGCCCTCCTGAAAGGTTGCTGTGAACACCTTCAGAAAATTACTTCACCCAACTGATGACTGAGATGAACCTGGCACACAGGTTACACCATGAAAGATTTGATTAACAGCGTCCCCATTCAGCAGGAAGCAGTTTGGAGAGAAATAACTACGTCCATATTCCCAAATATTGTTTATAAATGTTCTTTTACATTTAAAGGGGGAGATGATATAGATATGAATAATTTACATTGGTATAAATTTTGCCTTATTGATAGAAATTTAAGGTCTATTTTGTTATATGTATATGTATTTCTAATAACGATTAAGGTATTGTGATTGTGTAGTTCATTTAAAAATGTAATGTATAATTAGGAAATATAGGTTGCTAATGAATAATCATTGATAATAGTTAAGCTTGTAGTCATGTTAGTTAGATTTTCTAGATATATAGAGATATATTTCAGTTAGATAGGCATACTTCATATCTTCCAAAGACTACAGAATATTGCATTTTAAATGTCTTAATAACTTAGGGTTTTTCATGACAATGAGACATGTCTGCTCCTGGCAGCACCAATCTACTTCAAGAGGAAGATGGGCATCGAAGAGGCTCCTTATTGAGTTTGATAGCCATTTGGGCAAGAAACTGCTCTTGCCTGGACTGTTGCAGAAACTGGACACAAAGAACCCACAGAGAGAGGACTGCTGAACTTGCCTAAAAGTGAGATGATCTTTCGGGATTCCTGATTCATGAAAGAGTCTGCAAGACATTCTGCAGGACACAGCAGAAAGTGACTGAACTGTCTTTGAAATTTCTTGCTTTATGGAAATGTCTGCTGGAAACTATGGGCCTGAAGGCCGAAGATGGATGCCTCAACGGTACAGAGGAACTTTGGGTGACTGTCCAGGCAGCGAGATGTCTCTGTCATTTCTAGAGTTTTGTAAGTTGCTTACTTCTTATTTACTTAGGTAATATTATATCCTTCTGGAGTCTTTGATGGAGTTGAAGAATGGATAGATAGTTAAAGTTTTCCTTTGTTATGATAAAAGATAAAATGGATATAATATTGTAACTAATTCTTACTTGATAACTATTTTGTTATATGTAATTTTACTATGTTAAAGTTAAAGCCTTTCTTTTATTGTTTAAACAGAAAAAGGGGAAATGATGTGGGAGAGTCTTCTGTTTGAGTTGATTTCATTGGCTAATAAAGAAACTGCCTGGCCCATTTGATTGGCCAGCCCTTAGGTGGGTGGAGTATACAGAACAGGAAGAAGGAAGTGAGGTAGATGGCTCAGTCAGATGCTACGCCTCTCCTAAGTTAGACAGACCGCCGTGCCTCTCCTCAGAGAGAAGCCAGACGCGATGAAGCTCCAGCCCAAGATGGACGTATGCTAGAATCTACCTGGTAAGGCACCACTTTGTGGTGCTACACAGATTATTCGATATGCGTTAGTCAAGATGTGAATAAGAGGCTGAAAATAATGGGCCAGGCAGTATTTAAAAGAATACAGTTTCCGTGTAATTATTTCGGGTAAAGCTAGCCGGTGGCCGGGAGCTGGGGCGGCCCGCAGCTCATTACTACAGCCTGCCAAGCGGATAATGTACTAACCCTCTGAAACTGTAAGCCAGCCCCCAATTAAATGCTTATTTTTTTAAATAAGAGTTGCCTTGGTCATGGTGTCTCTTCACAGCAATAGAACAGTGACTAAGCCATACATCAACCAGCAGAAATCTGTGAGAGCTCTGGCAACCTTCCTCACAAAATCCTAACAACACCAGGCGGTGATGGTGCATACCTTTAACCCCAGCACTGGGGGTGGGAGGCAGAGGCAGGTAGAGCTCTATGAGTTTGAGGCCAGCCTGGTCAATGAAGCGAGTTCCAGGACAGCCAGAACTGTTTCACAGAGAAAGCCTGTCTTGAAAAACAAACAAACAAACAAAAAAACCCCAAACAAACAAAAGAGTCCTAGGGCAGGGAACTGGAGAGATAGCTTAGTGACTGAGTGTACTTGCTGTTTCTGCTGAGGGTCAGAGTTTGGTTCCTAGTACCCACATTAGACAGCTAATATCTGCCTGCCGGTAACTTCAGTTCCAGAGACTATGATGCTCTCTTACGACTTCCACAGGTACTACACTTATTTGCACAAACCTACACACAGATACACACATACACATACTTAAAAATTTAACCGGGAGGTGGTGGCTCACATCTTTAATCCCAGCAGAGGCAGGTGAATCTCTTGAGTTCGAGGTCAGCCTGGTCTACAGAGTGAGTTCCAGGACAGCCAGGGCTACACAGAAAAATCCTGTCTCAAAAAGCAACAAAAAACCAAAATATTAAAATAAAATAAATTTTGAAAAGTCAAGGAAGCAGCAAGTCTCCAAGAGGGTGGATACAACCAAGCCCACCAGACTTTTGGAGTTCACTCCATGTGTTGAGAACTGCAGGCGGAGTTTTTCATCCTGCTCTCAAATAACCACACTGAGAGTTAATACTAATTATAAATGCTCAGCAGATAGCTAGGCTTGTTTTCAGCTAGCTCCTCAACTTAAATCAACCCATTTCTATTCATCTATGAGCTGCCCTGAGGCCCATTTACCTCATCTACATACCTCCCATCCTGCTAGCTCTGCATCTCCTCCTGAGTCCCAGGACTCTGCCCCCTTCTTCCCAGCATTCTCTTAGTTTGGATCTCCTGCCTAACTTTATTCTGTCCAGCTATAGACCAGTCAGCTTCTTTATTAAACCAACCACAAAGACATATGTTCACACTGTGCATAGGAATATTCCACAGAGAACTGGTTCCACACAGGAGCTGCTCCCACAGCAGGATTCGGCACCAAGGGGGCAGTGCTGGGGTTGGCGCCCCGACCAAGACCTATGGAGGACTTCAAAGAAATGATTCCGGGACCTGCCACTTCAGTTGAAGCTCGAAGAGTGTGGCCTGCCAGATCCTTCCAGCCCTTAAGGGGTTGAAATGGTAGGAAAAGACCAAGCCACAAGCTCACATCTCAGGGATAGAGAGACCTAGCAGAATGGCCTGGCAGTTGGCAGCTGCCAACAAGAAGCATTAAAATAAAGGACGTTGGGTTGATGCATGGTCTCATTCATTTGGAAAACAAGCAATAAAGGTGAAGAATGAAGTAGACAAGTAGACTCAGGCCTCCTCTGCTCAAGGGGCATGTGGTATGTGTGTGTGTGTGTGTGTGTGTGTGTGTGTGTATCTGCTCAGACCTCCTTAGATCAAGGGGCATGTGTGTTGGCAGGAAGTCTATGAAGCCCACTGGGGCCTCCTCAGCTCATGGGGCACGTGGGTGTGTCCACTCAGGCATCCTCTGGTCAAGGGGTATGTGTTTTGAGAAGGGTCTATGTGCATGTGTGTGTGTGTGTGTGTGTGTGTGTGTGTGTATACTCAGGCATCCTCAGGTCAAGGGGCATGTGTGTTGGGGGATCTATGTGTGTGTGTGTCCACTTGGGCATTTTCTGGTCAAGGGGTACGTGTTTTGGGGGGTCTCTGTGTGTGTGGGTCTGCTCTGGCTGCCTCAGCCCAAGGGGCACATGTGTCTGGGGGGAGGGTTGTCTGTGTGTGGAGGAGAGGTCTGCTCAGCACAATTGCATGGTGTTTGTTTTTTTTTTTTTTTTGGTGTGGTTTTGTTTTAAACAAAACCTCGTTGTGCATTGCTGTCTGACTTAGAACTTGCTGTATAGGTCAGGTTGGCCTCCAGCCTGCAGCAAGTCCTGCTAGCGAGCCTTCCTGAGTGCTGGGATTACAGGTGTGCACCAGCATGAGCACCACTGTGCTGGTTTGCAATTGCCTGTTAGAATTGTATGTAGAAGAGTTGGGGTACATCTCAGTGGTAGAGCACTTGCCTAGCAGGTGGGGGGCCCTGGGGTCCATCCTTAGTGTGGATAGGGTTGGTAATTACTAAAGATAAAATTGAGGCTGAGGATATGGATCAGAGGCCTGCCTAACTTGGACAATGCCTGGATTTGATTCCCAGCACTGCAGAAATAAAATAGCATAACATTGAATTGAATTAAACTTTTGAAATCAATAAAAAGTTAAAACTTTAATAACATCATGTAAAAGAAGGCAGCCATAAAGTTGAAAATGATAAGGAAAAACAAAGTGTATGATCGACAGAGAACAAAAAATGTAAGCAATACAAGAGAATTAAACAGGAACTCACTGTGGCACACTAAAAACAACCAAACTTTGTCGAATCAGTTCATACTGAAGGAGGTAATGAAAAGGACCACAAAACTCAGAAGAACATAAATGATAGCAGTACATCCGATGTGAGAACGGAGAAGCAGCACCTGGGCGCGAGGCTGGTTGTGGTGACACCGTCTTCCATTTCAGCACTCGGGGGAAGAGGCAGGCAGAGCTCTGTGAGCTTCAGGACTACCAACTGAGGTATTGTCTAAAGGAAAGAAAAAGAAACTGAGGTAAGGATAATAGTAATGGTGCTTATATGTGAAGCAACAGCAAATTGAAAAGCTTTATAATGTCAGGCTAAGTCAACTACAGACAATGAAGTTGCCCCAGACTCAAAACATGCCCCCATGAGTGTCCTCAGACAGGGTCCCCGTCCCAACTGAGACACACAGGAAGCTATTCAAGTGACTCTTTTCTCCTTCCCTAAAGATGACACATAAGAAGTACCATTTAAACCAAAAAAAGGAGTCATGTTACTGTATACTGGATGCCCACAGCGATTGGCCTAACTCCTCTCACCGAACTGACTGATCTACGTCAAAATGCAGAGCAGGGTAAAGAAATTGCCTGGTACCACACCTCTGGCTTTGAAAGCCTTGTCTCTCATGGCTCCTTCTAGGTGAGAGAGGTGGAAACAAAAGCCAGATTCCTGTGGCACAGCTCCCTTAAGAGCTGCTCCAACAGATAACAGAGCATAAACCAGTTCCAATGGCTGTCTGAGAATCACAGAATAGCAGAGTACACTTGGGAACTGGTGTCTTTTAAATCTTTTAAAGAGAAAGAAAGAAAGAAAGAAAGAAAGAAAGAAAGAAAGAAAGAAAGAAAGAAAGAAAGAAAGAAAGAAGGAAGGAAGGAAGGAAGGAAGGGAGAGAGGGAGGGAGGGAGGAAGGAAGGAAGGAAGGAGGCCCTTCCAAATTCCTAGTTCAGTGGCCAACACTGCTGTCCTCTGAGGACTGATGAGTGGGTGACTTGGGCTGGTTTCCAGGCTCACATCCCTACCCCTACTCCTATGTGAAGAGCAAATGACTTGAGGTTTACACACAATTGCTTTCTGCAAAAGCTGAGTTAAACTTAGGAACAGTCCAGCAGAACTCAAGACAGACAACAGCAACCAAACTGTACAGGACTAAAGAGAACAAAATGACCCACAGAAGGATACTAGGGGAAAAATGGAGGCGGGAAGACAGAGGGGCTGTTAAACATTGTTATCACATGTGGCAGTTTCAGAGTAAGTCCGCAGAAACTCTGCTGTTGCTCCCTTTGGAAAGGGACCCATCAGCTGGGGACTCCTGCAAAAACTGAGTTAAATGTAGGAACAGTCTGGCAGGCCACAAGACAGAAGACAGCAATGGGTAAACACTCAGGCAGGATTCTGAACAATAGATCTTCCTAATTGGTTGGTTATCTTCTGTCATGTGACACAGTACTCCAAACTTTAGTGGCCTGTGACAACAAACACCTTGGATGTTTCTGAGGGGCAGGAGTCCCACAATGACATATATTCTGGTTTCACAGTCTCACCAACAGGCTGCTGGGATGGCTACAGTCTGTTACTGTCGGATGCAGACTGAGTCCCTGGTCCTGGGTCCCGCAGACATCGTTAGAACTATCCAGTTTCTTCTTGGTGTGACAGCCACTTCCCCAACCGAGAGGAGGGGTCCGAACAGTCTCCGGATCCACACATGTCACTTCCACTTTGTGCTGTTCCTCAGAAATGACTCACTTATTGTATGCAGCCCACATATCAGGGGGACAGTCAGACACCCACAGTATTTTCCTCTGTGTGTGTGTCTGGGTCTCACTGTAGAACCCTGGCTGGCCTGAAACTCACTAGGTACACTAGGTTAGCCTTGAACTCATAGATATCTTCCTGCCTCTGCTTCCTGAGCGCTGGGATCAAAGGTGTGTGTGTGTGTGTGTGTGTGTGTGTGTGTGTGTGTGTGTGTATACCACATCCCAGCATGGCCTGTCCTGCTGGGCATAGTTTACTGACCCCGGGCTAACTCATCCCAATCTCTCAATCCCTTTTCCTCTTCTAGATTCCAGTTCCTTTGGACTCCTGTTGTGTCCATTTTGTTTGCTTATTTGTTTGGGGTTGGTTGATTTTTTTCGAGACAGGTTTTTTCTCTATGTAGCCTTAGCAGTCCTGGAAGTTGCTCTGTAGACCAGGCTAGCCTCAAACTCACAGTGATCTGCCTGCCTTGGCCTCCCGAGCACTGGCATTAAAATCGTGTGTCACCACCACCCAGCTGATGAATCAGTTTTTAAAGGGAGGAACAGCAGAACATCTGCAGGCTTATTCTGAAACTGCCACACGTGACAACAATGTTTAACAGCCCCTCTATCTCCCCACCTCCATTGCTCCTCTGAGCATCCTTCTGTGGGTCATTTTGTTCTCTCTAGCCCTGGACTGTTTGGTTCCTGGGCCTTCCCTTCTCATTTGCCCACAGCTACCCTGAAAAATGTGTGTGTGTGTGTGTGTGTGTGTGTGTGAGAGAGAGAGAGAGAGAGAGAGAGAGAGAGAGAGAAAGAGAGAGAGAGAGCCCTTGAGATTTTCAAGCATGCTTCCTTCCACTTTTCTATATGTCCATGTCCAGCCCAGACCTATGCTCTTGCTGAAAGAGCCATGGCTTCACGGGCCGTGCAGTCTGTTACAAATACTCAACTCTCCTACCTTGTGGGCAAGCACCATGGATAACACGGCAGTGCAAGTCTTGACTGTGTGCCAATAATACTTTATTTGCAGAACAGGTTGCCAGTCTGCTGGGCACAGTTTGTTGATCCCTGGCTAACAAATCCAAGTCCCCCAACCCTTCTTCTAGACTCCAGTTCCTTGGGACCCCGATGCCTGTCCACTGCATTCTGAGCATTGCTCCTGGGTGTCTCTGAGGGGCAGAGTTCTCCTCTTTACGCTTGGATTTTCTCTTCTTTTCTTTCTCTTCTAAGTGACAGCCCCAGCTTGTCAGTGGCTAGAGCCAGAACCTTTGTGTGATCCCAGTTTGTCCCCCTTCTCCACCTCACATGCACATCCAATCTATCACCAGTGTAGTTCCTAGTTATCTCAAGTCTGTTCTCTTGGCCACAGCTCCACTGCTACCAGAGGGTTTAAGCTTGCCCCATCTCCTGCCTGAACTACCTCACTGATCTTCTGGAAGAAAGAAAGAATCGTCTGCCGAAATCCACATCCACATCCAGAGCCTGGGAGAATGTCGCCTTACATGCCAAAGGGGCTGTGCACATGCGGCCGAGTTAAGGAACTAAGCACAGGAAGATTATCCTGGATCGCTCAGTGTAATCACAACGGATCAACCAGAGAGAAAGCGATGAGGA